>NW_006922364.1:749845-780655 GCF_000298275.1 Orycteropus afer afer
CACTTTAGTTTTGTATATTTCACTGTATGTAAATTATATTTCAATAAAAAGTATTTTTTAAAAATTATGCCCTGTGAGTATTTTGCTATTTTAAAAAAGTTTGCTCCTAGGGAATATGAATTCTGACAAGCAATAAGGTCATTTCACTACCATAACAGGAAAAAAAATAATACTACTACAAGGAAATCTTGTGCTTGTAAAGGGTGGCTGGTACTTACCAGCCTTATAAAATTCCATACAACTCCAATGAAGATGGTGATAGCCTATTCCTAAAATAGCCTTTATTTTTAAACCTATTTTCTGCATCAGTGATGCTTATATCCTATATCTTTGTTAACACTTACCCGTGATTTTTTGCAACAGCAGTGACAACTTGGATTCCTCACAAAAGACCTGAGCCAATGCTTTCTTGACTTTTTCCTCAGCCTCACCCAGGTCTTTGTCCACTGTGAATTCTCCAGCGACAGAATAAATGTATATCAGGAGGATCAGCAGCTCTTCAGGGCTATAGTCATCTTTGGTCCTCTGGTTAAAAGGCTTTATCATGGGCAGCAGCTGATTTAACACAATAGACATCGCAGACTCCCCAATGCTCTGAAATAAAAGTGGATAATATAAAAAAATGTCAATCTTGTACAAAGATGTAGGATATGCAACAAATTGATCCAAATACATCTTACAAACAAATCTGTGAGGTTCATTGTCCTAATTGTTTTATCTGTTTGTTCTTGTCCTTGAGAGAATATTGCAAGAACTTTGATATTGGCTAGTCAAGTCACAGACCCTTTTATATCATCTTACATATAGTTTAAACATAAAAAGTCTACTAATTTTAAGAATTAGTATGTGAGTGCTTCAGCACAGGAAATTTTAAATGTCATTTAGGGTTAAAGATTTCTTTGGGTTTGTCTGAAGGTAATTCACCTGATAAATTTAACTTTTTTTTTTTTTTTTTTTGCTTTAGCTCTTCCCTCAAATTCTTGAGTGATATTAAGCAGAAAATTCCCAAATCCGTTGCATGTGATAATAACATTGTACTACAAGAATAAATGCATAACTTAGTCTTCCAAGAAAATATGCGTATTTCTAGATTAAATTCCGATATTTTTGATGACTAAGTAAGTTCTCATTTTAAATAATGTGATTTAATCTCACCTATAATATGAAATCCACCACTTGTCTGTCATACTGTGGGGGCTTGTGTGTTGCTGTGAGGCTGGAGGCTATGCCACTGGTATTTCAAATACCAGCAGGGTCACCCATGGTGGACAGGTTTCAGTGAAGCTTACACACTAAGACTGGCTAAGAAGAAAGAAAGGGCCACCCACTTCTCAAAGAACTGGCCAGTGAAAACCATATGAATAGCAGTGAAACACTGTCTGATATTTTACTGGAAAATTTTATGAATAGCTCTGAAACACTGTACAATATAGTGGCAGAAGATGAACCCCTGAGGTTGGAAGGCACTCAAAATATGACTGGGGAATAGCTGCCTCCTCAGAGTAGAGCTGACCTGAATGATGTGGATGGAGTAAAGCTTTCAAGACCTTCATTTGCTGATGTGGCATGACTCAAAATGAGAAGAAATAGAGCAAACACCCATTATTAATCAGAACAAGGAATGTATGAAGTATGAATCTAAGAAAAATGGAAGTTGTCAAAAATGAAATGGAACACATCGATATCCTAGGTACTACTCACCTAAAATGGATTGGTTTTGGCCATTTTAAATCAGACAATTATATGATGTACTATGCTGGGAGTGACAAATTGAAGAGGAATGGCACAGCATTCATTGTCACAAAGAATGTTTCAAGATCTATCCTGAAGTACAATGTTGTCAGTGATAGGATAATAACCATATGCCTACAAGGAAGACCAGTTAATACTGCTATTATTCAAATTTACGCACCAACCACCAAACCCAAAGATGAGGAAACTGAAGATTTTTGCCAACTTTTGCAGTCTGAAATTGACCAAACATGCAATCAATATGTATTGATCATCACTGGTGATTGGAATGCAAAAGTTGGAAACAAAGAAGAATCATCAGTAGTTGGAAAACACGGCCTTGGTGATAGAGATGACGCTGGAGACCACATGATAGAATTTTGCAAGACCAATGACTCATTACAAATACTGTTTTTCAACAATGTAAACAGTGGCTATACACGTGGACTTCACCAGATGGAATAAACAAGAATCAGATCAACTACATCTGTGGAAAAAGGAGATGGAGAAGCTCAATATCTTCAGCCAAAATGAGGCCAGGTGCTGACTGTGGAACAGACCATCAACTCCTCATATGCAACTTCAAGTTGGAGCTGAAGACAATTAAAACAAATCCATAAGAGCCAAAATATGACCTTGATTATATCCTTCCTCAATTTAGAGACCACATAAAGAATAGATTTGATGCATTTAATGCCAATGACTGAAAACCAGATGAATTATGGGATGACATCAAGAACATCATCCATGAAGACAGAAAAAGTTCATTAAAAAGACAAGAAAGGAAGAAAAGACCAAAATGGATTTAAGAAGGCACTTCGAAACTTGCCCTTGAACGGAAAGTAGCTAAAGCAAATGGAAAAAATGGCAAGATAAAAGAGCTGAACAGAAGATTTCAAAGAGCAGCTCGAGCAGAAAAAGTCGATTATTATAATGAAATGTGCAAAGACTTGGAGTTAGAAAACCAAAAGTGAAGAACATGCTCAGCATTTCTCAAGTTGAAAGAACTGAAGAAAAACTTCAAGCCTTGAGTTGCAATATTGAAAGGTTCAATGGGCAAAATACTGAATGATGCAGGAAACATTAAAAGAAGATGAAAGGAATACAGAGAGTCACTGTACCTAAAAGAATTAGTTGCTGCTCATCCATTTCAGGAGGTGGCATATGATCAAGAACCAATGGTATTGAAGGAAGAAGTTGAAGCAGCACTGAAGCAACTGGTGAAGAACCAGGATCCAGAGAATGATGGAATACCCACTGAGATGTTTCAACAAATGGATGCTGCACTGGAGGCACTCACTTGTCTATAACAAGAAACTTGGAAAACAGGAACTGAGCCAACTGACTAAAAGAGATCCGTATTTGTACCCATTCCAAAGAAAGGTGATCCCACAGAATGTAGAAATTATCAAACAACATCAGTAATATCACATGCAAGTAAAATTTTGCTGAAGATAATTCAAACACAGTTGCAGCAGTATATTGACAGAGAACATCCAGAAATGCAAGCTGGATTCAGAAGAGGATGTGGAATGAGGGATATCACTACTGATGTCAAATGGATCTTAGCTAAAAGCAAAGAATACCAAAAAGATGTTTACTTGTGTTGTACTGACTATGCAAAAGCATTTGATTGTGTGGATCATAACAAATTATGGATAATGTTGAGAAGAATGGGAATTCCAGAACACTTAATTGTGCTCACAACAAAACTGTACATAGACCAGGAAGCTGTCATTCAAACAGAGCAAGGTGAATACTGCATTGTTTAAAATCAGGAAGGGAGTTCATCAGGCTCTTATCTTGTCATCATACTTAATCTGTATGCTGAGCAGATTATCTGAGGAGCTGGACTATATGAAGAAGTGTGTGGCATCAGGATTGGAGGAAGACTCATTAACAATGTGTCATATGCAGATGACACAACTTTGCTTGCTGAAAGTGAGAATAATTTGAAGCATTTACCGATGAAGACTGAAGACTAAGGTCTGCAGTATGGATTACATCTCAACATAAGGAAAATAAAAATTCTCAGAACTGGATGAATAAGCAGCATCACAATAAGTGGAGAAAATATTAAAGATGTCAAAGATTTCATATTACTTGCTTCCACAATCAATGCCAATGGAAGCAACAGTTAAGAAATCAGATGACATATTGTACTGGACAAATCCGCTACAAAAGACCTCTTTAAACCACTGAAGAGCAAAGATGTCTTTTTGAAAACTAAGGTGTGCCTAACCCAAGCAATGGTATTTTCAATTGCATCATATGCATGTGAGAGCTAGACAATGAATAAGGAAAATGGAAAAAGAGTTTACACTTTTGAGTTGTGGTGTTGGCGAAGAACACTGAAAGTACCATGGACTCCCAAAAGAACAAACAAATCTGTCCTGGAAGAAGGGCAGCTGGAATGTTCCTTGGAAGCGAGAATAGCCAGACTTTGTCTCACCTACTTTGATCATGCTGTCAGAAGTGACCATTCTCTGGAGAAGGATATCATCCTTGGTAAAATGTAGGGTCAATGAAAAAGGAAAGGCCCTCATAGAGATGGACTGACACAGTGGCTGCAACAATGGGCTCAGGTACAGCAAGTTTTGTGAGACTGGCATAGGACCAGGCAATGTTTCGTTCTGTTGTACATAACATTGGTAAGAGTTGGAGCTGACTTGGCAGCACAACAACATAATATGAGACAACTCTATAAAATAAAGGACAACTATTTACATTAAAATGAGGAGTAAAATTCATCACAACTTTCAACTTTCAGATTAGTCATTTAGAAGTGTTTGTAGAACACTTAAAATATGCCAGGAACTTTTCTGGCATATGGTAAGGTCTGGTGATACAATAGTGAACAACAACAGCAAAAAAAAAAAAAAAAAAATCTCCTTGTCCTCATGGAGCTTATATTCTAGTTGGGAGAAAAAGATAATTAAAAAACTAAATAAGTAAAACATATGGTTTTCTAGATGGTTCCATGCAGGAAAAATGAAACAGGAAAGGGAGATGAAACTTTTAGACGTATGTGTGTGTGTATGTGCATATGCATTATTTTACATAAAGAAAGACATGGTAACAAGGGAACATTATTTAAAAAAAAAATTTTAAGTCTTACAGAAGTGCTCTCTCTTTATGAATGAAGTTGACAGCAAGTAGCTGAATGTGATTCTGTATTGGGATGACTATGCAAAACAAGATTTTGTATTCAAGTCATTTTCACACCTGGAAAATTTTAAATATATCATTTCGAGGTCAAGATTTGCAATTATATTATTGGGAACATAAAAAACAGCTGTTACCATTTACTTCCATTAAAAATATTGGATGCTCATGATGTTCCACAGAAAAATAAAATGCCTAGACTTTGGAAAGGATAAGGAAAAATGAAAAAGAACAGAATGGAAAATTTTGTGTTATATAATGACAAGACATGATTTACCAAATGTAAACACACACACATAGTCATCAAAGGTAGGAGGGTAGGGGGCAAAAGGTTTGAAGACATACTACACATACACAAAACTATAACTGTTCTATAGTCTTAAGAGTCTCTTGGGGCACAGTTCCAAGTATTCCTTCTTTGCTTTACAAGTTGTGAAAAGCAGTTTAAAAGAAAGGAGCTGTGCATTTAACCTGTTAAAAGAGAAGCCTTGGAACCTATGGCTTTTGCTTCCATGCTTTACTCTATCATCATGTCCTTGGATGATATTAAGCAGCTTCCACTCTATCTTTATATCTTATTTCTAGAAAGCAGATATATGCATAAAGTATCTAGGAGCACAATGTTTCAGAGACAACAGACCATCACAGTCCACCCAAAGAAGGAAAATAAAGTAGTAGAAACAATAGACCAAGATACAAACCCAGAAAACATCCCTTAGGAAGAAACAGCATTGGAACTCCCTGAGAAGGAATTCAAAAGAATTATATTTGGGTACTGTGATAGTTGGAGCTATGTGTCAACTTGGCTAGACCACAACTCTGTGTGGTTTAAGCAGTTGTGATTTGGGTTATTCCCATGATGAGATCAGATGTATATGTTTTGGACAGCCAATCCATTGAAAGGGAATTTCCCTAGGGTTGTGGCCTGTTGCCAATATATTTATGGACATCCTGGGAAAAGAGACACTCTTCTGTGGATCAGGATCCTGTTGCACTGCCTACAACTGTCCATGAGTGAACAAACCACCATTTGGCCTGGAGATCTTGGATTCATCATTCGTTGGAGTGAACAGCCAGTATACCTCCGGCCAACCTTGAGCTCGTCAGCCCCTGCAGCTGCGTGAGTTGATAAAAGCCTCCAGCTTGATGTTTGATCCAAGAACTTGGGACTTGCCAGCTTCTATTAGTGTGTGAGTCATTTTCCTAAGATAAATTTCTCTTTTTCTCTCTCTACATATAAGCTTTACTGGTTTTGCTTCTCTAGAGAACCCAGCCTAACATATTCGGTACCAGGAGTGATTCTAGAGAGACAAAATCATAAGGATAGGCTTAACTTATCCAAGCCTCAGTTTTCTTATCTCTAAAATAGGAACAGTCCTACAAATGCCTGGATTCTAGAGTCCTATTTGCATATTCTGGTTCTTAAGGCTGTGTTTCGATTTAGTTGGGCCATGATTTTGAGTGGCTTGGCAGTTGTGATGTTGTTATTCCCCATGATGTAAGTCCTTCCATGGTGGAATCTGCTATGAGCAGTTAATCATTTCAAGGGGAATAGTCTTTGGGGTGTGGCCTGCTTTCAGTATAAATGGAAAAGCTTTGGGAAAGGTCTCTGGCTTTATGCTCATTTTGGATCTTGCATTTGGCCCATCATCCTCTCTAGTTCCTGGACTTGAACCAGTGGCCTGCCATATTGCCTGCTGATCTTGGAATTGCTGTCTTTGCAACCTGTGAGCCAACAATTTGCCTTTCTACCTGCCAATCTTGGATTCATCAGCCTCAACAGCCAGCAGCCTGCTACACTGCCATCAACCAATCTTGAGTTCATTAGCCCCTGTACCTGCGTGAGACAGGAGAAGCCTCCAGCTTGATGTCTGATCCATCATGTTTGATCCTTGGGACTTTCCAGCTTCCCCAACTGTGCGAACCATTTCCTTGATATAAATTTCTCTCTCTACAGTTATATCAGCTTCATTAGTTTCCTTCTCTAAAGAACCCAGCCTAAGATACGTATTGGTAGGACGACTGTTTAGACTATTTTATGGTTTAAAATAATTGAGAAAGTACCCTTAAAGGAAGAGCCTTTGCTAGAACTTAAATACAAGGTTACTCCTTCCATTCTGAGGGCTAGTTTAGGAAAAAGAAGCCCTGGTGTCACAAGTTAAGTACTCAGAGGCTAACCTAAAAGTTGGTGGCTTTTCAACCCACCCAGAAACTGTGGGCAAAAAGACCTGGCAATCCACTCTCATATACCTTACAACTTAGGAAACCATATGGAACAGTTCTACTCTGTCATATATGGTTTCTATGAATCAGAATCAACTTACCAACCCACAACAACAAAGTTTTGGGAAAATCACTTTACCTTGTGTTTGAGGATATATGATAACAGTTCTTAGCTCATAAAGTTGTTCTGAAGACTAAACAATAGAAGTAACATGGTACAGTGGCCAATAAATATTAACTAGTATTACTATTTTTATCCTCACAAATGGATTAATAAGTAACATCTTGATAAACCAACAAAATATTGAAGTTGTCAAGAATATCATTTTCCTTGGATCCATAATCAATGTCCATGGAAGCAGCAGTCAAGAAATCAAAGGATGTATTGCATTGGGCACATGTGCTGCAAAAGGCTTCTTTAAAGTCTTAAAAAGCAAAAATATTACTTTGAGGATTAAGGTGTGCCTGACCAAAACTATGGTATTTTTCATTGCTTCATATGCATGTGAAAGCTGGACAATGAGTAAGGAAGACAAAAGAATTGATGCATTTGAATTATGGTGTTAGTCAAGAATGTTAAACATACCATGGACTGCCAGAAGAATGAACAAATCTTTCTTGGAAGAAGCACAGCCAGAATGCTCCTCAGAAAGGAGGATGGCAAGACTTGGTCTCACCCACTTTGGACATATTATCAGGAGGGACCAGTCCCTGGAGAAGGACACCATCTCTGGTAAAGTAGAGAGTCGGTGAAAAAGAGGAAGACTCTCAATGAGATGGACTGACACAGTGGCTGCAAACAATAGGCTCAAATACAGCAACAACTCTGCGGATGGCACAGGACCAGCCAATGTTTCATTCTGTTATACATAGGGATGCCATGAGTTGGAACGGACTTGACAGTACCTAACAATAACAATTATTCCTACTACTACTGCCCAACACACCATGGGCTCCTTTCTTAGCCAGCCAACCTGATTATAATGATTGGTGAAAGGAATGACATACCTTTTAGGAAGAGGAAATGAGGGTCAGAGAAAAAGGAGATGGATAGATAAAGTGGGTACAACAATGGGCTCAGGTATAGCAAGGATTGTGAGACTGGCACAGGACCAGGCAGTGTTTTGTTCTGTTGTACATAGGGTCACTATGAGTTGGAGCCAACATGACAGCACCTAACAACAAGTCTTTTTTTCTTTTTTTTAAATTGTGCTTTAGGTTCAAATTTACAGAGCAGAAATTGTTTTACATTCCACATTTCATGTACATTTGGTTTCACTCCCCAATTAGCATTCCCCCAAGCCCAACCCACTCTCCTCCTCTCCCTTCCCAGTGACCCATCCTCCCTGTGCCCTTCTTGGTTATACACACCGGTCTGTCCAGCTTTTCCTCCGTGTGAATGTTGCCCCTCTGGTACCCCACGGCCCATTGCTCCAAGAGATGTATCTCTGTAGAGTAGGTGGGTGCATCACTCTGGGTTGTATGTTCTGCATATAAGTCTTATTACCATTGGGCTGAGAGCCAGCCCTTGAGAGTGAGTTTTATCCCAGGCCTGAAGTGTATCCCAGGGCCATAGTCTTGGGAGTCCCACCAGACTCCATCCAACTAGTAATTCTGGTTGTTACTGTGTTTTTTCACTTTTATTCCCCATTTTTCCTCCCACTCTATCCAGGATCTCCAGTTTGACCACTTCCCAAGTGGTTGGCATTGGTAGCCAGGCACCATCTACTTCTTCTGGTCTCATGGTCCATCATGTCCTAGGACTAATTTTTTCCAAATGCCCTTGGTTTTCTTCACCCTTCTTTGCTTCTGATGATAGGAGACAATAGGCATCTTAGGTGGCTGTTCGAAAGCTTTTAAGATCTCGGTTGCTACTCACCAAAGTAGGCTGTGGAACAAGATGTTTATGTATTTTGTTGTGCCAATTGAGTCTGGTGTCCTAAGTCGGCAGCTCCGGTCGATCTCTCTCCCATGGTGTCTGGCTATGAGGGGTTGCTCCATGTGTGTCTTCTGTTGCTTCTATAATGTTTGTGGGTATTTTGTATCACTAGTATCTGGGCAAGATTAGCCTCAGCTGAATCTATCATTGGTCTAGAGTATATTCCTGTTCACTGACCCCCATCTGATTTTCTCAGTTGTCTATGTGTTTATCTGTAGCCTGGTGTTAGGTGTTAGAGGTCATGCAGTTTTGTGGATATATTGGTATTAGCCTCTGTCCTCTATATTTTATGTGAACAATTTGGAGTCTTCCCTTTTCCCAATGTTATCATGCTGGTCAGACTCCTTCCATACCATCCCTCCCCTTACCCGACTCAGCATTTGGCTCCCAACTAGTCCACAATTATCCTCTCCCCTTCCCTCCCATTCCCATAACCTACAAAGTGAGTTATCTTCCCTAAGCAAACCCTTCCTTGACTTTTTACAGTACTGGGCTCATACAATATTTGTCCTTCTGAGATTGACTTATTTTACTCAGCATAATGTCCTCTTGTTCAGCCATGTTGTGAGATGATTCACGTATTCTTCATTGTTCTTTAATGTAGCATAGTATCCCATTCTGTGAATGTACCATACATTGGTTATCCATTCATCTGTTTATAGGCATTTAGGTTGTTTCCATCTCTTTGCTATAATGAATTGTGCTGCAATGAACATGGGTGTGCATATGTCTGTTCATGTCCTGTCTCTCACTTCTTTAGGATATATTCCTAGTAATGGAATTGGTAGTTCAAACTCTATTTCTATTTTCAGTTTTTTAAAGAAACTCCATACCATTAGCCACAGTGGTTGTACCATTTTACAGTCCTACCAGCAGTGTATGAGATTTCCAATCTCTCCTCAGCCTTGCCAGCATTTGTTATTTTCTGTCTTAACAACAACAGTCTTAAAGGAGGGAGAAGCAGCCTACAAATAGTGGTTTGAAACTACATCTTGGAACTTAACTACAAGAGTTAGTGAAAGGTCAAAGGCAATATAAACATTATTAAACACTGCCATTAAAAAAACACACAGAGCAAACTATGACCAAAGGAAAAAAAAAAAAAAAGCTTCTTTGTAAAGTACCCAGTATTAAGTTTCCCACTCGTTTTGATATAAATGAGCTTACTAGTAGGAGGTGAAAGACTGGAACTGTGTCTAAAGTGACAAAACCTTTTGTTTATTCTGCAGCTGAAACTCCTGTTGTTTTTGAATGGGTCTCCAGTAACTCCATACAAAGGGTCCTCTGTATAATATATGTTGTCTTTAGGAAAGCTGACTTTTGGGTTGAATTAAAACACCTCTGCAAAGCCAGAGTCAGTCTCCATGCTGGCTGCCTCTGCATGAGTGAAGAGCAAACGGGCCATACTCCACGTGGCTACAGAGCCAGTGGGCTGGCTCCACACCTGCCCCTGTGTGGTGCAGAGTCTGCTGACACTCAGGGAAATTCCAAGGCACTGGAAACCACTGCTGCAGAACCCATTTCTGCAGTTTCTCCAAGCCTCAGTCTAGCCGCAGTGGACGCAGATTCATGGGATGCTGCCAGCGGAGGCCTGAGGGGCTGTCTAAGACCTTTCTGCCCCAAACATCACTTCAAGTAAAAGAACTTGCCAAAAGGTTTAAATTCCACAATTAAAGCTACTTTGTTTCTCTGGACAATAGGCTTCTTTACATACCCAAGCAAATGCAAAAATGTAACTTGGTGTATACTGTAAGGGTGTGGTGGTTATGTTTGTACGTCAACTTGGCTGGGCCTGGTTGGGTGGCTGGACAGCTGGTGGTAGTTATTCCCCATGATGAGACTGGCTATCAGCTCCATGGTGGGATCTACCACAAGCACCTGGTAGCTGGGATGTGGTCTGCTTCCTGTACATAAGGAGAAGCTTTGGGGATAGTCTCTAGCTTATGGCACACTTGGACCCTGCATGTAGCCATGTCATTGTTCAGCAGCCTGCCATGCTCTGCCAAACTTGGGACTTTCAGTGGACTTGAATTAATGGCCTGCCATGTGGTTTGGTAACATAGGGACCGTGCCTTTTTACTTGTCAACCTTGGGCTTCTCAGCCTCAGCAGCCAACAGCTGTCTGAGTGAAGAAACGCCTCTAGCTCCAGTGGGCCGGGAGCTGGAGGCAGAGCTGAAGCTCAAGGCTAAATGGCTTTCACCCAGCCCCGAGAGCCTGGCACTTTGAACTTGGACTTAAAGCCTCCAAACTGTAAGAGAATAAACTCCTGTTTGTTAAGGCCATCCCATTTGTGGTATGTTTCCTCTCAGAGTGGCACTAGGTAACCAGAACAAAGGGTGATTCATTGATGTACTGATGCATTCATCAACAAGTGTTTACTGTATACATACGATCTGTCAAGCATTATGCTATATTCTGGACATACAAAGAAAAAAACAAGATGCAAGATTCAAGGAGCCGACAGCTGAGTAGGAGTAGGAGTAAACAGCTGTGGCAATGCAGCAGATGACTGCATTAGTAAAGGTAACGGAAACACTTTGGGCATAGCACAGAAACATCTAAATCCTGGAAGTGGTGCCACTTCAAATGAGTCTTAAACAATCAGTTTGCATATTAGGGAAGAGCAAACTAAACCCACTGCCATCGACTCTTCTGACTCATAGTGATCCCCATAGGGTTTCCAAGGCTATGAATCTTTATGGAAGCAGATTCCCTCATCTTTCTCCTGTGGAGCAACTGGTGAGTTCAAACTGCCAATCTTTTGGTTAGCAGCCCAATGCCTTAACCACAGTGCCACCAGAACTCCTAAGGGACAAGCAGAGCCCTCAGAAATGATCCTTCCTTCATTCCTTCAACAAATACTTAATGCTCACATACTAACAATCATGATAGGCAGAGTAATGGTCCTCCAAAAAGGCCTAGTCCTTGGCATCTGTGAGTATGTGACCTTACATAGCTTAAGAGACTCTGCATATGTGATTAAGATTACAGATCTTAAAATGGGGAAGTTATCTGGATTTGGGTGGGCCCAATCTAATGAGTCCTTAAAAGCAAAGAACCTTTCTCAACTATTTCGGAGAGACAGGCAATAATAAAGGGTCAGGGAGATGTAACATTGCTGGCTTTGAAGATGAAGAAAAATGGCCACAAGCCAAGGAATCCAGGTAGCTTTTGTTGTTGTTGTTGTTATATGCCATCTATTTGTACCCGACTCATAGCGACCCCTCCTTGGGTTTCCAAGAAAGTATCACTACGGAAGTAGATTGCCCCATCTTCCTTCCAAGGAGTGACTGGCGGATTTGAACGGCCAGCCTTCTGATTAGCAGTCAAGTGCCTTAGGCACTATGCTATCAGAGCTCCCAGGTAGCTTTTAGAAGGTGGTAAAGGCATAGATAAGGGTTTTTCCCTAGAGCCTCCAGAAAGGAGTGCAGCGCTATCAACACCTTGATGTTAACCCAGAGAGACTCTTGTTAGGCTTTGGGCTTTCAGAACTGTAAGATAATCAATGTGTGTTGTTTTAATCCACTAAATTTGTGGCAGATCACTACAGAGCAATCCTGAACTGAAATAAGTGGTTTGTGTGAGACTAGGCAGGAAAAGTTTTGCATATAGGCACACAGTGCAGGCAGAGAGCCTGGCACATGGTAGTGGTGGTGGTGGTAGTTGTTGTTGAGTCAGCCCTGACTCACAGTAACTTCATGCACAACAGTATTGGACTGTTGTGTTCACTGGCTGGTTTTCCCTCCTTTCTTTCTTTTTTTTTTTTTTTAAATAACTTTTTATTGTGATTTGGGGGAAAGTTTACAAAGCAAATTGGTTTTCCATTAAACAGTTCATATACATTTTGTTTTGTGGCATTGACTGTAAACCCCAAAATGTAACAGCACTCCTCTCACTTCTTCTCTGTGTTTATTGTTTCCAAATGTCCTTTTTCACCCCTTTCTGACTTCTGAGCTTTATCCCTGAGCAAATGCCTTTTGACCTCGTATGGTTGATTGTTCTAACCAATGTGTACCTCCCTGGTGTTACTGTTCACCTTATAGGACTATCTATTGTTTGGCAAGGGAAATCTGGTGGTGTAGTGCCTTAGCATTTGACTGCTAACCAGAAGGCTGGTGGTTCAGACCCATCAGCCACTCCTCAGAAGGAAGGTTGGGCAATGTACTTCCATAGTGATACTGCCTCAGAAACCCAAGGAGGGGTCGCTATGAGTTGGATCCGACTCAACAGCAGTGAGTTTGGTTTTGGTTATTGTTTGGCAGAAGTTGAGATAGGGGCTTGATTTTGGTTCCAGGCCTGAAGGGTGTCTATGGGCATAGTCTTGGAGGTTCCGCCAGTCTCTATCAGACCAGTAAGGCTAGTCTTTTTTATGAGGGTTTTGTTCCACAATTTTCTCCCATTCTATCAAGGATCTCCTATTGTGATACATTTTGGACTGGTCAGCAGTGGTAGCCAGGCCTCAGCTAGTTCTTGTATCAGGGTCATGGAAGTTGGGGTTTGTATTACTATTTTTGTCCTCTAGTGATTGGAATGCAAAAGTTGGAAACAAAGATGAATCACCGGTAGTTGGAAAATATGGCCTTGGTGATAGAAATGACACTGGAGATCACATGATAGAATTTTGCATGACCAAAGATTTATTTATTGCAAGTACCTTTTTTCAACAACATAAGTGGTGGCTATACATGTGGACTTCACCAGATGGATTACACAGAAATCAGGTCGACTACATCTGTGGAAAGAGGCTTCTTCAGTTAAAACCAGGCCAGGAGCTGACTATGGAACAGACCGTCAATTGCTCATTTGCAACCTCAAGTTGAAGCTGAAGACAATTAAAACAATTCCATGAGAGCCAAAATATTACCTTGATTATATGCCTCCTGAATTTAGAGACCATCTAAAGAATATATTTGATGCATTGAACATCAATGACCAAAATCCAGAGGAATTGTGGGGTGACATCAAGAACATCATCCATGAAGAAAGCAAAGGTCATTTAAAAGACAGGAAATGAAGAAAAGACCAAAATGGGTGTCAGAAGAGACTCTGAAACTTGACATAATGGCATATAACAACAACAACAACAAAGCAAATGGAAGAAATGACAAGATAAAAGAGCTGAACAGAAGACTTCAAAGAGCACCTCAAGAAGACAAAGTCAATTATTATAATGAAATGTGTGAAGACCTGGAGTTAGAAAACTAAAAGGGAAGAACACGCTCAGCATTTCTCAAGCTGAAAGAACTGAAGAAAAAATTCAAGCCTCAAGTTGCAATATTGAAAGACTTGTATGGGCAAAATATTGAATGATGCAGGAAACATCAAAAGAATATGGAAGGAATACACAGAGTCACTGCACCAAAAAGAATTAGTCGATGTTCATCCATTTCAGGAGGTGGCATATGATCAAGAACCAATGGTACTGAAGAAAGAAGTTGAACCTGCACTGAAGGAATTGGCGAAAAACAAAGCTTCAGGAATTGATGGAATACCTACTGAGATGTTTCTGCAAACAGATGCCACGCTGGAGGCACTAATTCAGCCATGCCAAGAGATTTAGAAGACAGCTACCTGGCCAACTGACTGGAAGAGATCCATATTTGTACCCATTCCAAAGAATGGTGATCCCACAGAATGTGGAAATTATCAAACAATATCATTAATATCACACGCAAGTAATATCTTGCTGAAGATAATTCAAAAATGGCTGCAGCAGTATATTGACAGAGAACTTCTAGAAATGCAAGCTGGATTCAGAAGAGGATGTAGAATGAGGGAAATCATTGCAGATGTCAGATGGGTCTTGGCTCCAAGCAAAGAATGCCAGAAAGATGTTTACTTGTGTTTTATTGACTATGCAAAAGTATTCAATTGTGTGGATCATAACAAATTATGGGTAACATTGAGAAGAATGGGAATTCCAGAACACTTAATTATGCTCATGCGAAACCTGTACATAGACCAGGAGGCTGTTGTTGGAACAGAACAAGGGGATACTGCATGGTTTAAAATCAAGAAGGGTGTGCATCAGGGTTGTATCCTATCACTGCACTTATTCAGTCTATATGCTGAGCAAATAATCTGAGAAGCTGGACTGTATAAAGAAGAGCGTGGCTTCAGGATTGGAGAAAGACTCATTAACAATCTGCAATATGGAGACAACACAACTTTGTTTGCTGAAAGTAAAGATGATTTGTTTGAAGCACTTACTGATGAAGATTAAAGACTACAGTCTTCAGTATAGAGTCCATCTCTACACAAAGGGAACAAAATCCTCACAATTGGACCAATAAGCAGCATTATGATAAGCAGAGAAAAGATTGATGTTGTCAGGGATTTCATTTTACTTGGATCCACAATCAACACCAATGGAAGCAGCAGTCAAGAAATCAGATGTTATATTGCACTGGGCAAATCTGCTGCAAGAGACCTCTTTAAAGTGCTAAAGAGCAAAGCTGTCTCTTTGAAGACTAAGGTGTGCCTAACCCAAGCCACAGTATTTTTAATTGCCTCGTATGCCTGTGAAAGCTGGCAATGAATAAGGAAGACTGAAGAAGAGTTGATGTTTTTGAGTTGCGGTGTTGGTGAAGAATACTGAAAGTACCATGTAGACTGCCAGAAGAACTAACAACTGTCCTGGAAGTGCAGCTGGAATGCTCCTTGGAACTGAGAATGGCGATACTTCACCTCACCTACTTTGGTCATGTTGTCAGAAGGGACCATTCCCTAGAGAAAGGTATCACGCTTGGTAAAGTGGCGGGTCAACGAAAAAGGGGAAGGCCCTCTATGAGATAGACTGGCACAGTGGCTGCAACAATGGACTTATGTATGGCAGGGATTGTGAGGCTGGCACAGGACTAGGAAATGTTTTGTTCTGTTGTACATAGGGTAGTTATGAGGCAGAGCCAACTTGATGACTCCTAACAACAACAGTGCTGCGCTGATAGAAAATACCACAGATGGATGGCTTTAACAAACAGCAGTTTATTCTCTTACAGTTTTGGAGGCTAGAAGTCAAAGTTCAAAGTGCCGGATCTAGGGGCTGGGTGAAAGCCCTCAACCTTGGGCTTCAGCTCTGCCTCTTGCTCCTGACCCCTGGAGCTAGAGGTTTCTCTTCACTCAGGCAGCTGCTGGCTGTTAAGGCTGACAAGCCCAAGGTCCACAAGTAAAATGACATAGTCCCAATATTACCAAACAACACAGCATGCACTAGTTCAAGTCCAGAGACAGCCCCAAGATCAGTAGGAAACATGGCAGGCAACTAAATGAAGACTTGGTTACATGCAGGGTCCAAGTGTGCCAAAAAGCTGCAGACTATTCCTAAAGCTTCTCCTTTTGTACTGTAAGCAGATCACATCTCTAAAGCAGCTACTCAGCTCCTCACAGCAGATTCCACCATGGAATTAATTGCCAGTCTCATCATGGAAAATAACTACAACCAGCTGTTCTGCCTCTCAAAACCAGGCCCAGCCAAGTTGACACTTAACCTTAACTACTACAGTGATCTATTAGGCCTTTGGACTAACTGTTTCCTTATGTCTTTGATTTTCCTCACCTTTCATTGCTCCGGACCAAGAGAGACCAGTGGTTGCACCTTAGATGGCTACTCACTAGTTTTAAGAGCCCAGTCACTACTCACCAAAGTAGGATGTAGAACATTGTCCTTGTGGACTATCTCATGCCAAGTAACCTTGATGTCCCCTGACACTATGGTCCTGAGCGCCCAGGCCCAGCAAATCTTTCCCTCAAGTGTTTGGTTATGGCTGAGAAGTTTTGATAATTTTGTACCCTGTATGCTCTACTATATTCATAGATATATTTGCAGCACATATAGATATATACATAGGAATAATATCTGTCAAGCTTATATATATTTGTGGGTGCAGCCCCATTTGCCTTTCCACACCTGTTCAATTGACTGATTTTTCTAAAGTAGATTGCCAGGCCTTTCTTCCTAGTCTGTCTTACTCTGAAAATTCCATAATTGCCAAATGACTAAACAATGAAGAACAAGCATGAATAAGGTCCCTCAGTTTAGCACCTGCACTACTAGGGAGCCAGTGGGTGCCTTCAGGGATGTGACAGAAAGGAAAGGCTTAGTTGCTCTGTGCCATCAAGTCAACTCTGCCTCATAGTAACCCTATAGGACAGAACAGAACTGCCCACGCAGGGTTTTCTAAGCTGTAATCTTTTTGGGAGCAGATTGCCAGGACTTTTCTCCTGATGAGCCACTGGTGGTTTCAAACTGGCAACCTTTCAGTTAGCAGCCAAACATTTAATCTTTGTGCCACCAGATACATCAAGTTTAAAACTTGTTACTTAACAATTTTGCCTAGAACTAGATAGTCTTCTAAGCTGATATTCGTAAAGCCTAGAATAATAATAATAATAATAACAATAATAATAATAATAATAATGAAACAGTACTTTTCAGTGTGGTCTGTAAAATTCGGAGGTCCCAGAGAGACCCTTTCAGGAGTTCCATGAGATAAAAAGATAAAAAATACTTTTTGTAATAATATGAAGACGTTCTTTGCCCTTTTCACTGTGTTGACATTTGTACTAATAGAGTGAAAGCAATGGTGGGTAAAATCACTGGTGTATTAACACAGATAAAGGCAGTGGCTCCAAACTGTACTAATAATCATTGTGTTCTTTACCACCAGGTTACATACCCTCAGTTCAGGGTGGAGAGAGCCAGTTTCATTTAAGAAATCCCTTAATGAGACAATCACAGGTATCAACCTTATTAAATGTCAACCCTTAAATAAACATCTCTTTAACATTCTATGTGACAAAATAGGAAATATGCACAAAGCACTTTTGCTGTATATGAAGGTACAATAGTAACCTCTAGGAAAAACACTTGTACAATAGTTTGAATTGTGAGCTGAGCTAATTTCTTCTCATGCAATATAATTTTTACTTGAAAGAATGACAAAGAAGAGGCAGAGACAAGATGGTGTCCTGCTAACACACTCTGCTCAATCCCTCTACAACAGAGACCCAGAAAAACCAAGTGAAACAGATATAAATAATGATTCTGGAACACTGAGCATCAAATAAGAGGCTCAGGAATAAGATTGAGCACTGATTGGAAAGGAAGAAAGAACCAAGGACTGTATCCACTTGGAAGGGATGTAGGAGATCCTGGATAGAGAGGGAGAACAATGTGAAACAAAACTCAAAATCATTTGGAGGGAAAGAAAAAATAAAGATGGTTGGGACCAGGTTTGCTGGTTCAATAGAGCCTGATGGAACCACTGAGACTATGGCCCCTAGCTGCCCTTCAAGTCTGGAATTGAACCCACACCTGTGGTTTCCAGCCAAAGTACAGGCATGTGAGTTAAACATTTACCTCAAGTAGACACACGCCCTGGAGAGAACAATCATGGGAGAAGGAAGGGCTGCTTATGCACAGGGAGACAGCTCAGGGCGCAGAAGAGTATGGAGGGATGGACACTGGGAAGAGGTAACTATGGGGAGGAAGTGGGAGGGGAGCTGTTGCATTATGGTAAACTGTGGTCAATGACATGAGACAAAGCATATGTGAACTGCTGTATAGAAAGTGAATTTGCTCTGTAAATCTTTACCCAAATCACAATTAAAAAAAAAAAAAAAGAACCAAGGACAGTGACTGGGGAGAGAGAAGAAGCCAGGATTTGATGAAGCATGGCCATTGTAAGATACAGAGACACATATACAGACAAGGAGAAACCAACTCCACAGAATCTACACTGTGATAGAGACAGTGTATACCGATCTGGAGGAAGTCAAGGTGAGCAGAATGCATGCTGGAGCTGGGAAAGGAAAGTGCAGTAAAGCAGGTCAGACTTCCACTGGCACTGGTGGCCACAGAGTGAGGAGGGAGCCAGTAAAACTGAATGAAATAACTCACCACAAGTAAACACTAGTGTTTTGGGCTGAGGGCCCACCTGAGAGGAAAGGTCTGAGTTGGAGAAGCTACACTAGGGTGGCCACTTACTTGATTGAATCTGGGCAGGAGCTGGATAAATGGCTGCATACACACATAGGGCATCAGACCCATGCCAGTGAATTGTGACTAGGGAACTGGATTCTCTGTTCTAACAAAATGTCTTCCTGATGAGTACAGGTGAATCCTCTTCCCTGCCCATCAAACCTGGTGGCTAAGGAAGCCCTGCCCAGCCCCCTACCCCTCACCTCCTGAGCAGTCCAGCCGACCTCAGCAACGTGCACCAAGCAGAAAAACTGTTCACCCTCCCTGTGCTTGTGCCACTTACTAATCTTTCTCATGCTGCATGGAAGAGGCATACCCCTGGAGGCTCTTCTCTTGGAGGTGCCCACTCATACCAGAGTCCTCACACCTCCACAGGCACAAGCTCTGGTGGATCAGTGGATCATACCACAACTGCCTGCTCCCAGGACTGCTTACTGATCATAACTACAAAAGTCCCTCCTCCTTTGCTTTCTTCATTTCCTCTTTTCTCTTCATTTTTCTCCTTTTTCCTCCAATTTCTCTTCCTTATTATGTGTTCATTATACCCTCTTACTTTTCTTCTTTTACTTTTTGCAATTTTCCTTCTCTTCCAAGTCTCTAATCTATTTTTTTAATCTTCTCCCTCTTCCAATTTTTTTTTTTAATCTGCCCCATTCAATGGGAGGACATTAACTCTCCAGCAGTCAGCCATATCTACTACACCAACCACCTCACCCAACAGGTGAGCACCACCTCCAGCTCCTACCACTGGATCAACAACAGAAAGTGGACAACAGCTGTTCATCCCATCTACATCTCCTCTTCACAACAAACAGAGACCCATGCCCACATTCCCACCAGTTATTCCACTCATCCAGAGATAGCTGGGGAGTGCTGCAGTGCCACCAAGCTGACAATCAAAGAAGCATGGCTACCCCACACATCCAGACACACCAAAACAAAGCAAAACAAAAAACAGGATGAAACAAACCAGCACATCAACTACTAAAAACAACTTCAAAATGTCTCAGATACAACTTCAATTCAAACAAAGAAGCAGGACATGATAGTGGATGGAATTGACCTAAATAAAGTACTAGGAAGCTCTCCAAGGAGTAGCAGGTACCTGATAAGGAAGTAAAAAAAAAAAAAGAAAAAAAATACATACATACATACATATGTGTGTGTGTGTGTACACACACATATAGGACCTTCCAAGAACTCAAGGAAACTATAAGCAATGGCAAAGAAGACAGAAAAATACCCTTGAAGAAAACAAAACAGGTGAAAACTGACAAAATAAATAGATGATTAGAAATTATACAAAAATAGTAATTAGAAATACATATGATTAATATTAAAATTATGGAGCTAGAAAACACATTGGAAGGATAAAAGAGTAGAATCAAATTACTAAGGATTAGTCCACTAGAAGATAAATCCCTTAACACCAGTTTGCATGAGGAAAAGTTGGAAAAAAGAAGAAAGAAAACCTAAGAGTTATATGAGGAGCTCTGGTAGTGTGGTGTCTAAGGCACTTGACTGCTAACCAGAAGGCTGGTGGTTAAAACCCACCAGCCACTCTTTGGAAGGAAGATGGGGCAATCTACTTTTGTAGGGATACTGCCTTGGAAACCCAAGGAGGAGTTGCTGTGAGTCGGATCCGACTTCACAGCAGTGGTTTTTGGTTGTTGTTGTTAGTTGTTGTTATATGCCATCAAGTCAGACCTGATGATAATAGCGACCCCTCCTTGGGTTTCTGAGACAGTATCACTACGGAGGTAGATTGCCTCATCTTCCTTCCAAGGAGTGGCTGGTGGGTTTGAAGTGCCAGCCTTCTGGTTAGCAGTTAAGTGCCTTAGGCTCAATAGTGGAGGTACAGATGGAGAGGAAGTCAAGAAAATTATGAGATACAACAGACTGTTATAAACTTGGGGAGAAAATTACAAATCACAGGGTAACATCAAAGAAAAAAAATGAAATGTTTGCATCAAAATTAAAAAGAAGAAAGGCATAAATATTTAGAAAATACTAAAATAGCAATGAAGGAAATGATAACATAATTCATAAACATTAACAGAACTGTAGACAATTCTACAATAGTAGTAGTAGACTTTAACACACCACTTTTGTTTAATGACAAACTAGAAACAAACTCAACAAAGATACAGAAGATCTCAAAACACAATCAATCAAGTTGATCTTATAGACATATAAGAACATTTCACCAAATAAAAATGCAATATACATTCCTTTCCAGTGCATATGAATCATTCTCCAGAACAGACCATATATTAGGCCACAAAACAAACCTCAGTAAATTTAAAAATATCAAAATACTACAAAGTATCATGTCAGATCACAATGCAATAAAATGAGAAGTCAAGAATAAAAATATTGGGGGGGAATAAAATATATGAAAACTGAATAATAACACTGCACAAAAACTACTGGATAACAGAAGAAATAAATGTGAAATAAAAAAATTTCCAGAAGCAAACAAAAATGGAAAGGAACTTATCTAAACCTTTGAGGCACATTGAAAGCGGTGCTTAGAGGTCAATTTATAGCAAGAAATGCACACATCAAAAAAGAAGAAAGGAGCACAATCAACACCTTAACTCAAACTCCAACAATTAGAAAAAGAGAAACAGGAAAAGCCTGCAGTCTCCAGAAGAAAGGAAATAATAAAGATTAGAGGAGAAATAAATGAAACAAAAATCAGGAAATATCAACAAGACTAGAAGTTGGTGTTTCAAAAAGATTAACACAACTAACAAACCACGGCCAATTTTAACTAAGGAAAAGAATGAGAAAATGCAAGTAACATGAATAAGAAATGAAACGGGCAATATAACAATACAACCAACTGAAATAAAAGGACAATAGCAGAATATTATGAAGAACTGTACTCCAACAAATTTGAAAACCTAGAAGAAATGGAAAAATTTACAGGAACACAAGACCTACCCAAATTAACACATACTAAAGTAGAAAATATGTACAGTCCCATAGGGTGGCATAGTGCCTAAGGGATTTGACTGTTAACCAGAAGGCTGGTGGTTCAAACCCACCAGCCACTCTTTGGAAGGAAGGTTGGGCAATCTACTTCCATAGTGATACCACTTTGGAAACCCAAGGAAGGGTCGCTATCAGTCAAAATTGACTTGATGGCAGTTAGTTAGTTAGTATAGCAAAAAAAAACAGAAACTGAACAGGTTATTAAAAAAAAAAAAAAAAAGGCTCCCAACAAAAAAGTCCTGGCCCAGATGTCTTTACTGAAGAATTCTAACAAACATTAAGAGAAGAACTGAAACTAATCCTATTTAAACTATTCCAGAATATAGAAAAGGATGGAAAATTTGCAAATTCATTTTATGGAGGAAGCATAACCCTGACACTAAAACCAGGCAAAGATACCACTATAAAGGAAAATTATAGACCAATATCTCTCATGAATATCAGCACAAATATATTCAACAAATTCCTAGCCAAGAGAATCCAACAACATATATAAAAAAAATAGATCATGACCAAGTAGAATTCAGATGCAAAGATCATTCAACATTAGAAAAAATATCGGCATGATACATCACATAAATAAAACAAAGGAAAAAGCCACATGATCATACCAATTGATACAGAAAAGGCATTTGATCAAATCCAACAACCAATCCTGATTTTAAAAAAAGTCTCAGTAGAATAGACGCGAAATGTCTCAACATAACAAAGGGCATATATGCAAAGACAACAACCATTATTCTCAATAATGAGAGAGAGACTGAAAGCATTCTTTTTCTGAATAAGAACCAAATAAAGACTCTCTCTATCACCATTTCTATTGAACATTGTTTGGAAGTCCTTTCCAGGGCAATTGGCAAAAAAAGAGAAATAAAAGGCATCCAAATTATCAAAGAAGAATTAAAGCTATCTCTACTTGCAGATGATATGATTCTATATGTAGAAAAAAACAAGAGACTCAGCAAGAAAACTACTGAAGCTAATTGAAAGATTTAGTGAAGTGGCAGGATACAAGAGCAACATAAAAAAAAAAAAAAATCAGTTGGATTTCCGTACATCAACAAAGAGATCTCTGAAAAGGATATAAAGAAAAAATACCATTTAGAATAGCTACCAAGAAGATAAAATATTCAGGAATAAACCTTACCAGGGACACAAAAGAAAACTACAAAACACTACTACAAGAAATGATCAGAATCCCACATAAATAGAAGAATATACCATGTTCATGGATAGGAAGTCTGAACATTGTGAAAATGTCAATACTACCCAAAGCAATCTATGGATACAATGTAATACCAATTCAGGTTCCAACAACATTCTTTAAGGACATGGAAAAACTAATCATTAGTTGTATATGGAAAGGAAAGGGACATCGGATAAGCAAAACCCCACTGAGGAAGTTCAAAGTAGGAGGTCTCACACTCCCTAATCTCAAAACCTGCTACACACCCACAGTAGTCAAAATACCTTGGTATTGGAACAATTACAGATACACAGACCAGTGAAATAGAATTGAGAATCTGGAAATAGAGCCATCCAACTGTGGACAGCTGATCTTTGACAAATGGCTGATAACCATTAAATAGGGAAGAGACAGTCTCTTTAACAAATGGTGCTGACAAAACTGGATATCGATTTTTAGAAAAATGTAACAAAATTCCTACTCACATTATACACAAAAATTAATTCCAGATAGATCAATGACTAAATATGAAACCTAAAATTATAAAGATCACCAAAGAAAAAATAGGGGCAAATTTATTCTTGTTGTTTGGTGCCATTGAGTCAGCTCCAAGTCATAGTGACCCTATGAACAAAAGAACACAACACTGTCCAGTCCTGTGCCATCCACACAATCCTTGTTATGCTTGAGCCCATAATTGCAGTCACTGTGTCAGTCTATCTCGTTGAGGGTCTTCCTCTTTTTCTTGCCCTCAACTTTACTAAGCATGATATACTTCTCCAGGGAATGGTCCATTCAGACAACATGACCAAAATACATGAGATAAAGTCTGCTAATTCTTGCTTCTAAGGAGCATTCTGGCTGTACTTCCTCCAGGACAGATTTGTTCTTTCTTCTGGGAATTCATAGTATTCTCAGTATTCTTTGCTAGCACCACAATTCCAGTGCATCAATTCTTCTTCAGTCTTATTTATTGTCCAGCTTTCAGATGCATATGAGGCTACTGAAAATACCATGGCTTAGATCAGGCACACATGAGTCTTCAAAGTGACATCTTTGATCTTGAACACTTAAAGCTGTCTTTTGCAGCAGATTTGACCAGTGTAATATGTCATCGGATTTCTTGATGGCTGTTTCCATGGAGCTGACTACAGAGCCAAGTAAAATAAAATCTCTGACAGCTTCAATCTTTTCTCCATTTATTGTAATATTGCTGATTGGGCCAGTTGTGAGGTTTTGTCTTTTTCTTTTCTTTATGTTGAAGGGTAATCCATACTGAAGACTATAGTCTTTGATCTTTATTAGTAAATGCTTCAAGTTATCCTCACTTTCAGCAAGCAAGGTTGCATCATTTGCATATGTCAAGTTGTTTTATGAGTCTTCCTTCATTCATGATGCCATGTTCTTCTTCTTATAGGACAGCTTCACAGCATAAAGATTGAATAAATATGATGAAAGGATACAACACTGATGCACACCCTTCCTGATTTTAAACCATGAAATATCCCCTTATTCTGTTTAAACAACAGCTTCATGGGGCAAATTTAAAGGTCCTAGTTTATGGCATAAACAGACTATCAAACATAACAAAAAATGCACAAATAGTAGAATATAAACTAGATGACCAGGATCTACTAAGAATTAAATTCTTACATTCATCAAAAGACTTCTCCAAAAGAGTAAAAACAGAAGATACAGATTCGGAAAATTTATTTGGCAATAATACATCAGGCAAGGGACTTATCACTACAATTTACAGAAAATTTCAACATCTCAACATCAAAAAGGCAAACACAATTAAAAAATGGGCAGAAATGTAAACAGACATTTCACCAAAGAAGATATTCTGGCAGCCAAGAAACAAGAAGAAATGCTCAGGATTATTAGCCATTAGAGAGATGCCACCAGTTTGTCATACTGTGGTGGCTTGTGTGTTGCTGTGAGGCTGGAGGCTATGACACCAGTATTTCAGATACCAGCAGGGTCACCCACAGTGGACAGATTTCAGTGGAGCTTCCAGCCTAAGACAGACATGGAAGAGGGATGGGCCATCTACTTCTCAAAGAATTGGCAGTGAAAACCTTATGAATAGCAATGAAACACTGTCTGATATATTACTTGAAAACTATATGGATAGCAGTGAAACACTGTCAGGTATAGTGCCAGAAGATGAACCCTTCAAGTCAGAAGGCACTCAAAATACAACTGAGGAAGAGCTGTCTCCTCAAAGTAGAGTTGGCCTTAATGACATGGATAGAGTAAAGCTTTCAGGACCTCCATTTGCTGATGGAACATGACTCAAAACAGAAAGAAAGAGCTGCAAACATCCATTAATAATTGAAACATGGAATGTGCAAAGTATGAAAATTGAAAGTTGTCAAAAATGAAATGCAACACATAAGGATTGATATCTTAGGCATTAGTGAGCTGAAATGAAGGAGTATTGGCCATTTTGAATCAGACAATCAGATGATCTACTATGCTAGGAGTGACAAATTGAAGAGAATGGTGTCACGTATATCATCAAAAAGAACATTTCAAGATCTATCCTGAAGTATAATGTTGTCAGTAATAGGCTAATATCCATACACCTACAAGGAAAACCAGTTAATGCTACTATTAATCAAATTTACATACCAACCACAAAAGCCAAAGACGAGGAAATTGAAGATTTTTACCAACTTCTACTGTCTGAAATTAACCAAATATGCCATAAAGATGTATTGATTATTACTAGTGATTGGAATGCAAAAGTTGGAAACAAAGAAGACTCACTGGTAGTTGGAAATTATGGCCTTGGTGATAGAAATGACACTGGAGATCACATGATAGAATTTTGTAAAACAAACAATTTATTCATTGCAAATATTTTTCAACAACATAAATGGTGGCTAAGCACATGGACCTCATCAGATGGAATACACAGGAATCAGATCGACTATATCTGTGGAAGGAGGTGATGGAGAACCTCAATATCTTCAGCAAAAAAAGGCCGGAGCTGCAGGGGGCAGGAGAGTATGGAGGGATGGACACTGGGAAGTGGTAACTGTGGGGAGGAAGTGGGAGGGGAGCTGTTGCATTGTGGTAGACTGTGGTCAATGACATGAGACAAAGTATATGTGAACTGCTGTATGGAAAGTGAATTTGCTCTGTAAATCTTCACCGAAATCATCATCATCATAATAATAATAATAATAAAAGGCCAGGAGCTGACTGTGGAACAGACCATCAATTGTTCATAAACACGTTCATTTAAAACAAGTGCACAAGAGCCAAATATAAAGTTAATTATGACCCCACTTGAATTCAGATACAGTCTGAAATATAGACTTGATGCAGTGACTGAAAATGAGATGAACTGTGGGATGATATCAAGAACATCATACATGAAGAAAGAAAAATGTCACTAAAAAGAGAGGGAAGGAAGAAAAGACCAAAATGGACATCAGAAGAGACTCTGAAACTTGCTCTTGAATGGAGAGTAGCTAAAGTAAATGGAAGAAAGATAAGATAGAGGAGTTGAACAGAAGATTTCAAAGAGCAGCTCAAGAAGACAAAGTCAATTTTAATGAAATGTGTAAAGACCTGGAGCTAAAAAACCAAAAGAGAAGAACATGCTCAGCATTCCCTGAGCTGAAAGAACTGAAGAAAAAATTCAAGCCTCAAGTTGCAATATTGAAAGATTCTATGGGAAAACTATTGAATGATGTAGAAAGCAACAAAAGAAGATGGAAGGAATACACAAAGACACTGTACAAAAAATAATTGCTAAATGATCACCTATTTTAGGAGGTGGCAAGTGATCAAGAACCAATGGTATTGAAGGAAAAACTCAAAGCTGCACTGAAGGAATTGACAAAAAACAAGGCTCCAGGAATTGACTGAATACCCACTGAGATGTTTCAACAAACAGATGTCATGCAGAAAGCACTTATTTGTCTATGCAAAGTAATTTGGAAGATAGTCAGCTGGCCAACTGAGTGGAAGAGATTCATATTTGTACCCATCCCAAAGAAAGGAGATCCAATAGAATGTGGAAATTATCAAACAATAGTATTAATATCACACACAAGTAAAATTATGCAGAAGATTATTCAAAAAGGGTTGCAGCAGTATATTGACAGAGAACTTCAAGAAATGCAAGCTGGATTCAGAAGAAGATGTGAAATGAGGGATATTGCTGATATCAGATGGATGTTGGCTGAAAGCAAAGAATACCAGAAAGATGTTTAATTGTATATTATTGACTTTGCAAACGCCATTAGTCTGTGTGGATCATGACAAATTATGGATAACATTGAGAAGAATGGGAATTCCAGAACACTTGATTGTGTTCATGAGGAACCAGTACATAGACCAGGAGACTGTCATTCAAACAGAACAAAAGGACACTGCATAATTTAAAATCAGGAAGGGTGTGTGTCAAGACTGTATCCTTTCACCATAATAATTCAATATGTATGCTGAACAAATAACCCAAGAAGCTCGACTTTATGAAGAAAAACATAGCATCAGGATTGGAGGAAGATTCATTAACAGCCTGTGATATGCAGACGACACAACCTTGCTTGCTGAGAGTGAAGATTACTTGATGCACTCCCTGATGAACATCAAAGAATACAGTCTGCAGTATAGATTATACCTCATCATAAAAAAAAATGAAAATCTTCACAATTAGACCAATAATCAGCATCATGGTAAGTGGAGAAAAGACTGAAGTTGTTAAAGATTTCATATTACTTGGATCCACAATCAACACCCATGGAAACAGCAGTCAAGAAATCAGACATTGTATTGAACTGGACAGATCTGCTGCAAAAGACTTCTTTAATGTACTAAAAAGCAATGATGTTACTTTGAAGAAAGAAGTGTGCCTAACCCAAGCAATGGTATTTTAATCACCTCATGTGCATGTGAAAGTCAGACAATGAATAAGGAAGACCAAAGAAGAGTTGATGTTTTTGAGTTGTGGTGTTGGCAAAAAATACTGAAAGTACCAAGGACTGTCAGAAGAACAAGCAAGTCTGTCCTAGAAGAAGTATAGCTGGAATGCTCCTTGGAAGCAAGAATGGCCAGACTTCATCTCACTTACTTTGGTCATGTTGTCAGAAGACACTATTCTCTGGAGAAGGATATCATTCTTGGTAATGTGGAGGGTCAACGAAAAAGGGGAAGATACTCAACGATATGGATTGACACAGTGTCTGCAATGATGGGCTTAAGCATAGCAATGATGTGGAGATGGCACATGATTAGGCAGTATTTCATTCTGTTTTACACAGAGGCACTATGAGTCGGAGCCAACTCGATGGCACCCAACAACAACAGCCACAACAACAGAGAGATGCAAATCAAAACAACAATGAGATATCATGTCATCCCAGTAAGAATAGCAAAGTTCAACAAGACAGAAAATAACATAAAAGATCGTAACTCTCATACACTGTTGGTGGAATTGTAAAATGGTATGATGACTGTGGACAACACTATGGCGCTTCCTTCAGAAGTTGGAAATAGAAAGACCATATCATGCAGCAATTCCACTACTAGGAAAATATCCTAAAGAGGTGAGATCTGAGACACGAATAGATATGTGCACATCCACATACATTGTAACACTATTCACAACAGCAAAGAGATGGAAACAACCTAAATGCCCATGAATGGATAAATAGATTAAAAAAAAAAAAAAAACTATGGTACGTACACACAATAGAATACCATGGAACATTAAAGAATAATGAAGAATCCACAAAATACCACATAATGTGGGTTAATTTGGAAGACATTATGCTGAGTAAAGTAAGTCAATCACAGAAGGACAAATATTGTTTGAGACCACTATTATAAAATGTCAAGAAAAGATTTACACATGGAAGAAAATTTCTTTGTTGATTATCAGAGATGTGAAGGGGAGTCAGGAAAAGTTGCTAGCTAGGTAAGAGACATGTAATGATTTGGGCAAAGAAAATGGCAATATTAAAAAAGTGGGTGACCAGCCCAATATCACTAAGGAAAAAGAAGACACAGAGAAGTGCACAAAATGTACAGACAACAAACATAAATACTATTACATATACAATTTGCATTATCAGTAATAACAAACATTAATCTATGAGTGGATACACACATAGACAAGCAAGATGATCAGGTATGGGTAGGCAAACAGGAATATACCAACAACCGTGTACAGATTTGGTAAACAGTATTGCTACATACATATTTGTATGTGCCATAATAAAGTACTCTGGTAGCATAGTGCCTAAGGCATTTGACTGCTAACCAGAAGGCTGGCAGTTCAAACCCACTAGTCACTCCTTGGAAGGAAGATTGGGCAATCTATTTCGGAAGTGATAGCGCCTTGGAAACCCAAGGAGTCAGATCCAACTCTATGGCAGTGTTTCTTTTA
Organism: Orycteropus afer afer; assembly: GCF_000298275.1. Lineage (NCBI taxonomy): Eukaryota > Metazoa > Chordata > Mammalia > Tubulidentata > Orycteropodidae > Orycteropus > Orycteropus afer. The sequence goes on from NW_006922364.1 coordinate 779,479, forward strand.
TATATATATATATATATATATGTGTGTGTGTGTGTGTGTGTGTGTGTGTGTGTGTGTATATATATATATAGTGGAGCTAATAGGGGTCAAAGTTATGAGATAATTTCTTAACTACAACCAAACTCCTCAAAGGAATGAGTCATGGGGCCTCTGGGTATAGGACCATGGTCACAATTACCAAACTTAAAAGGTATAATGTACCACATAAAAGCATTATTCTACATCCTATTTTGGTGAGAAGTGACTTGGGCATTCAGTTTGTGAGTGACCATAAAGATGCAACTATTGGTCTTCCTCATGTGGAGCAAAGAAAGTGAAGAAAATCAAAGACATAAAAACAATTATTCCAAGGGACTAGTAGAACATGGGAACCACAGGTTACATGATTCTGAGACCAGAAGAACTACATGGTGCTTGGTGACCACTGTCAACTGCTTGGACAGGGATCAAAATTGGAGATCCTGGATAGAGTGGGAGAAAAATGTAGAAAAAAACACAAAATCATTAAAAAAAAAAGAAAAAAAGACCAGGCTTACTGTTCTGATAAAGCAGGTAAAACCCCTGAGAGTATGGCCCCTAGTCACTCTTCAGGCCTGGAATTGAACTCACTCCTGGGGTTTAACTTTTAGCCAAACAATAGATATCAAAATTTAGGGTGCCAGCTCTAGGGGCCAGATGACGGTTCCTCAACCTTGAGCTATAGTTCTATCTCTTATTCCAGGCCCACTGGAGCGAAAGGCTTCTTCTCACTCAGGCAGCTGCAGGCTGCTTAAGCTGATGAACCAAAGATTGACAAGTAAAATGACACAATCCCTATATCATCTGGTAACACTGCAGGCCATTAGTTCAAGTCCAGGAACTGGAGTTGAAGACTCAGGCAAATGCAGAATCAAAACATGCCAAAAAGCTAGAGACCTTTCTTAAAGCTTCTCTTTATATACTGGAAACAGGCCACACACCCCAAGGCAACTACTTAGCTGCTCAGAGAAGATTCCAACATGGAAATGATTACAATCTTATCATGGGGAATAACTACATCCAGCTGCCCAGGTGCTCAAACCTACAGCCCTGCCAAGTTGACACACAATTTTAACTACCAAAGCACGTGCTGTAAAAATGTCCATATATAGTGATATTGAATGTAAGACAAGCTCTTAAAATAAAATAAATAAATAAA
>NW_006922364.1:781551-810480 GCF_000298275.1 Orycteropus afer afer
ATGAGTTAGGAAAATGCCTATATATATAGTTGAGCTAACAGGGGGAAATGTTGTGAAAACTTCCTACCCATAACTAAATGTCCGTGGGATCAGGACCATAGTTGCAGTGGACATCGAGGTCAACTGGCATAACATACTTCACAAAGGCTTGGTTCTACCACCTACTTTTGTGAGTAGCGACTGGGGTCTTAAAAGCTTGAGAGTGGTCATGTAAGGTACAACTAGTCATCTCTTCTTATCCAGAGCAAAGAAGAGTGAAGAAAATCAAAGTCACATAGAAACAGTTAGTGGGCTGCATGAATTTCAGCCTCCATGACCCTGAGACCAAAACTAGCCTAGCTACCACTGCCAATCACTAAACAATGGATCACATTAGGAGATCCTGTATAAAGTGGGAAAAAAAATATGGAACAAAACTCAAAACAATAATAATTATAAAAGACCAGGCTTACTGGTCTAATAGAGACTGGTGGAACCCCTGAGACCGTGGCCCTTAGTTACCCTTCAGGCCTGGAACTGAACTTTCTCCTGTGGCTCAACTTTCAGTCAAACAATAGACAGACCTATGAGGTGAACATAACACCAGGGAGGTATGCATTTCTTAGAACAATTAGCCATAATAAATCAAAAGGTCAGCATTTGCACAGGGACAAACCTCAGCAGGTAGGAAGGGATAGGACAGAAGGACAAAGTGAAATGGTAATCACAGGGAGGAAGTGGGAAGACCGCTGTTACATTGTGGGAATTGCAATCAATGTCACAAAACGAAATGTGTATGAACTATAGAATGGAAAACAAATTTGCACTATAAACTTCCAACCAAACACAATAAAAAGTTTTTCAAAAAAATGACAGAGAAACTGTGATTGATTATTAAGACTTGGGTATCTGGCAAACATTTTTTTGGAAACAAGCAAAATGAACTTGTTCCTTTGAGAAAAACAACTGATGTATTTATTGTTGATAATAAAATTCTGGCTTTTATGAAAAAATTCAGATGTTGGAAAACTTGTATCTGCCACTGCCAAATTCTCTGTACTTAAAGACTTTTCTGATGAGATCACTGGTGACATTAACAAATGTGATTTTTCTGACTTGCATAATGAAATGTGTCAGCATTTGGAAGATCTGAACTAGTGTTTTCCAACTGAACAATGCATAGAAAATCAGCCATAGGTCAAGGATCCATGAAAAATACGAGGTAGACCAATGAATAGTAATAGAGTATGAAAAGTTCACTGATAAGGCTTCAGATTCCACACTGCAACTTCAAGAAACTACCACTTATAGAGGTTAAGTGTAGTATCAAAAAAGAATATCCACACACATCTGAAAAGATAGCAAAGTATTCCTCCCATTTCCAACTATGTAACTACATGAGGCTGGATTTTCTTCATGTAATTCAGCCAAAACAATATATAGCAACATAATAAATTAAGAAACTGATATAAAAATCCAGCTGTTTTCTATTCAGTGAGACATTAAAACAAGTTGTAAAAATATGGACCAATGCTATTTCCAGTTTTTGTTTTTATTTAATTGTGAAATAAAGTACTTTCTGGAAATATATTAGTTATGTTAGCATATAATGCACATATTATTTTCAGATGAATTAATAAATATCATAACTTTTCTCAGTTTAAATTTCTAATATGGTAAATATCAATGTTTACAAACTTAAGGGTGTCACATCCTAAAAAGAAAGCTGGTTACTTTCTACTCTTTTTCCCATTCTTATGATTGAAATGCATATAAAATAGTGTTAAGTCAGCTTCAACCAAGTTCTTAGAGAAGAAGGCAGAGCAACAAGGTAGAAGAAAGACAAGTTCCCTAGATGACAGCTTCTCAAAATTTAATGTACATGTGGATTCCCTAGGTCTACTGTTAATTGCAGATTCTGATTCACTGGGTCTTGAATGGGTCCTGAAGCTTCTGTATGTCTTAGCAGTTCCCAGGTGATGCCAATGCTGCTGGTTCATGCATCATTTTTGAGAGGCAAGGCTACACAATGAAGAGAGCAAAGCTGTCAATCTGGACTGGACCACCCAACTAGTTCTACAGTGTAAAAGAAAAATAAACCCATTGTATTTATGGGTTCTTTTGTCCTAGCACCTTAATCTGAATCCTAACTAATACAACTTATATTTCTCCAGTCATATTTCTCTCTGTTGCTCCAGATCAAGTCAGAAACTTGGACTCTACTAGAGCTCGCCTTATCCCTGCCACATCAGATCAGCCCAGCCATTAAGTCCTGATGATTTTACATATCCATCCCCTCTTTTTCATTCCCTCCTCTACTACCAAGTTACAACTACCATTATCTCTAGTCATGATTTACCTCATTCTAAAACAAAATTTAAATTATTTAATGGCTTCCACTGTCCTCATGACATTGATTGCCACTAACTGTTCAGCCTCATGCATCATGAATCATTTCTCCATGGCTATACTTCCACTTCGTTGAGCTACTTCCATATGCCTCTGTGATTTTGTACATAGGTGTCTCCCTCTTTCCTGTCTGGTCTTAAGAATAAACTCAAGCATTATCTTCTCTGGCTTTCCTTTAAAAAAAAAAAGTTGCCATTTAGTAGATTCTGACTCACTGCCACTCCTTACGTTACAGAGTAGAATTGATCTATAGGATTTTCTTGGCTGCAATCTTTACAGAAACATATTGCCAGTCCTCTCTTCTGCAGCACTGCTGGTGGGCTCAAACAGCCAACTTTTAGGTTAGTAGACTCCACCAGTAGAGCACAAACCAATGGAGCTGTACCATCTAAGGACCTCTCCTATCTGGTTAAATGTGCCTACTTTGAAATCATAAAGAAGTCTATTTCCCCCTACTATGACTCTTATCTGCTGAGCAAATAATCCGAGAAGCTCTTATCAGGAGCTCTGGTAGCATAGTGGCTAAAGCACTTGACTGCTAACCAGAAGGCTGGGGGTTCAAACCCACCAGCCACTCCTCAGAAGGAAGGTTGGGCAATCCTACTTCCGTAGTGATACTGCCTCGGAAACCCAAGGAGGGGTTGCTATGAGTCGGGGCTGACTCGACGGCACATAACAACAACAACATGACTCTTATCACCTTCAATTTAATTATTTATTCATCTCTAGCTCTCTTCTAATACTGAGGAGTCCTTGATGGCAAGAACTACATCTTAGTCCGAATGACAGATCCTGCACCTTGCTCAGTTTTTGTTTTTTTTAACAGAGTTGTAATTAAAAATATAATTGTCTCCATAATGAAGTAGCTGATATCAGAAAGAAAATAGAAATTAAAATTTATAAAGATATTCGATCTAATTCATAGTGACCCCTCCTTGAGTTTATGAAGCAGTATCACTACGGAAGTAGATCACCCAATCTTCCTTCTGATGAGTGGCTGGTGGGTTTGAACCACCAGCCTTCTGGATAACAGTCGAATGCTTTAGGCACTATGCTACCAGAGCTCCTTATTAGAGATCATTTCACTTAATCTTCCAAATGATCTGTAACAAGGGTATTTATTACTTCAGATGAGAAAACAGAAGGAGGGAAAGGTTACTTCTCAAGGATCACAGCTGGTAAATAAATAGTTGAGCTGGGGATCCCAGCCCAAGATTGTCTTTCTCCCTCCATCTGGTCCCACACAGTACTTTTCTTTCCAGGGCTTCCCAGTCATAAGGAAATCAGGGTTCAGGCAGGGGAATCCAGACCCTGAGGACAGAGTAAGAAAACAGGATAATGAACAGGATGACAAAGAGCCAAGGAAGCCCAGCTAAGGAAACAATACATAAATCAAATAAGAGCAAGACCTACAGTGAGCTAACAACATAAGGATGATCTACTGACTTGTAGCTCCTTAGATCTCCAGCAGGTACATGACTAGCCCTGAAACCTCGGTCAACTTAAAACCTCAGGTGAGGAGTATGTGGTTTCAGCCATAAATGTTATGGCAGACTTTTCCATCCGGGGTGTCACTATAACATGTTTACCCCTCTAAGCCTTAGGGACAGCTAGGTGTGGCCTAGCACAGCCAGTGCCCCATGCCAATGGCCTCCAGTTTTGTGTAGCTGTCAACCCACTGTGTGCACAAACAGCAATTTTCTATGTGCACCACTACGTGATAAAGGATGGGAAGCTCAAGAAAGAAACGCACAAAAAGGCAACAGATACTAAAATCATCAAAACCAAAAACCAAACCCACTGCCATTGAGTCAATTCTGATTCATAGTGACCCACAGGGTTTCCAAGGCTGTAAATCTTTATAAAAGTAGATTGCCTCGCCTTTCTCTGGTAGAGCAAGTGGTGGGTTTGAACGATCGACCTCCTTATTAGCAGCCAAATGCCTTAGCCACTGCACCAGAGGGTAGAAATGCCCTATAGGGACAGCTGGTTTGGAGAAAGTACATGAGGACGACGGCGTGGGCTTCAGAGGAGAAGCAGCAGAAAGAGAGTGGCAAATCAACAGTGTGGAAGTAGTCTGAACAGGCTCAGCTCCCTTAGAAACTGTCTCAATGACCTGGGCCCAAGGCATTATGTAAAAGGCACCTTCCTTTGTATGACTGTTGCAACTAACACACGATGAGTGCTTACTACATGCTAGACACTAGTTTGAGTACTGTACATGGATTTACACACTTAATCCTCACAACAAACCTATGAGATTGGAACTATTTTTATTCCCATTTTACAGCTGAAGAAAATGACATTAAGGAATTTGTCTAATTTCTTTCTCTAGCACCCACTCACTCTATGTTTCTATCATCAGAGGCAAGCTATTTACTGAATCTGGTTCTTGTCTCTTTGTCTGTCTCCTTAAACCAGATACTTCAAATACTCCCTTGCATCGTGAGACTGCTCTCAGCCCTCAGTTTGTCCCTTCTCACCCAAGATCAGCTGCCAGCACTTGTTCTGACTTCTTCAGTAGGTGTGGTCAGGTAGGAATAACCACAGGAGCCAGAAATAGGCCCAAACTCCTCACCTAATGAGTAGGAGGAGAAGAAGAAAGGGAGATTTCCCTAGTTGATAGTCTGTTCACCAAGTACCTTTTTTTTTTTTTTCCCCAGATAGGAGGGTATGTAGACAAAAAGGGTGAGGAATACATATAGAATAATAGAGAATAAGACGAATCTGCATGAAAGAATTACTGCATTCTTTAAATTACCCACAAATACTTATAGAGTTACTACTATATGCCATATTTGTTGTATGTTCTAGGAGGATATACCAGAGAATAAAACAAAATTCCTTTCCTCAAGGAAAATGAGATATACAATAAGCAAATAAACACATAAACATGCCATGTCATGTGGTAATAAGGACTATATGGAAAAACAAAGCAGGGTAACGGGGATTGTGGTAGGCAGAATTCTAAGACGGCTTTCAATGGCCCAAGCCCTTACATTATGGCTTCCTTATTGAGAAAGTGGGCGGGACCTGTGACAATAATGATCACATTGTTATTTTGCACAATTGCTTTAAGAAAGTGAGTTTATTTTTGATGAGTCTTAACTAAATTGGATGAGCCCTTAAAAGGGACAGAGACCATCCTGGAGAAAGAGATTTGAAGTGGGAGGGGGATTCAACATGAAGATGGATGAGACAATGTGGTGAAGAAGGCTGATAGCCTCTAGGAGCTGAGATGAGACCCTGGTTCAAAGCCAGCAAGTAAACAGAAACCTCAGTCCTATAATTGCTAGGAAGCAGATTCTGGTAACAACCTAAAAAGGCTTAGAAGAGGACCTATGGCTCCAAATGAGAACACAGCCCAGCTGAGAACTTGATTTTTGTCTTCTGAGAAACTGAGCAGAGACCCATCCATGCCATGCCCAGAATTTAGACCTACAGAATGGTGAGCTGATAAGTCTGTACTGTTTAAAGCTGCTAAAATGTTTGGCAGTTCGTTATCTGCAACAGAAAACTAATACAGGAAGAGAGAATAATGAGTGGAGGTTGTGTTATTTTAGTTGTGATATTTGAGGGAAGGAAGGAAGAAGGGAGGGAGGGAGGGGAGAAGGGAGAGGGTGAGAGAAGAAAGGCAAAGAAGGCAGAATAGAAAGAAAAGGAGAAGGGAGGAAGAGAGAAAAGGAGAAAAAAAAAGAGAGGGGAAGGCAGAGAGAGAAGAAGGAATGAAGGAAAAAGAAAGAGGTCAGTCATGTCAATTCAATTTCTCAGGGAAAGGTGTTCTAGGCTAAGGGAACAGCAAGTGTCAAAGACCTGAGATGGTAGCATGTTTTTTGTGTTTCTGAAGCAATATGGAGACCAGTATAACTCAGCAATAAGGAAATGAAGGGTGGTAAGAAATGAGACAAAGAAAAAGTCAGATCATTCAGGGCCATGCAGCCCATTGTTAAAACTTTTACTTTACCTCCAACATGGAAGTCAAGGGGAGTTTTGAGCAGAGGAATAACATGATCTAATGTTTGAAAAAGGTATCACTCAGGCTATAGTGAAGAGAACAGACTGCAGTGAGGCAAGGGTAGAAGCAGGGAAACAATTAGGAAGCAATTTCAATAATACATGAAAGAAATGATGGGTCTTAGCCTGGGGTAGCAGCATCAGTGGTAGTGTAAATTGGTTCAATTTGGACAAATTTTGAAGTTAAAAGCAGAACAATTTGTTGATGAAGTAGATAGATATATGCTGTGAGAGAAAGAGGAGTCTAGGATTATCCCAAGGTTTGGGGCCTGAGTAGTTCAGACCGAGAGGAGGTGGTTCCAAGGAGATAACAGAGAGGCTGAATCGGAGTAAAATGTATGGATGGGGCAGATGGAAGCATTTTGGGAAAGGAGATGTCTAAGCCCAGGACAGAGAAAAAGGGAACCAGAATTAGTGGTAGCATACTACAGTGAGCAAAATAATGGTACGAGTGATAGGCAAGAAAGTTAGAAGAATGCACCAAAAAGATCTAATAGAAAAAACAAGCAGATGTAAAGAAACACCAAAAAGCTAATCCCAAAGCATAAAAGTGTTTCTCAAAATATATCCCTATAAGGAGCTCTTGGAACTATCTGGAATTCTGTGTCTGTGGAACAGAGAGGCAAATGTCTTAAGTCTTAAGTAGAAGTAAAACTAGGGTCTATGAACCTTCTCTCCTACTGAACATGCCATTAGAGAAAAACTGTGTTATATTCACACAGTGGAATACGATAAAGCAATGAGAACAAATGATCTCTAATTTCATAAAACAATATGAATTCATTTCACAAATATTGAAAGATGGCACATAAGAAGAGATCATAGTATATGATTCCATTTATATAAGATACAAAAACTGAGGAAAACTAATTTATGTTTTTAGAAATCCTTCTCCCTTGTGGGGAGTGGGGCAAGTAATGGGAGGATACAAAAGGGGAGCTTTTGGGGCCACTGATAAAGTCCCATTTATTGATCTGGGTGCTGATTACACAGATGTGTTCAGTTAGTAAAATTTCACTGAGCCATGCACTTATGACATGTGTACTTTCCTATATTATATTTTACTTCAATAAAGTGTTTTTAAATGCCATTATACCAGGCCCCATTTCCTGTGTCCTGGGAGGAACAGAGCCATGCACTTAGAGTTCTTATTACAGATTAGCATTTATCCAAAGCAACAGAAGGAAAACCATAAGAAGCTTACAGGATTCATCAAATAACCTAATTCGGCTACACTTCCCTTTTGCTAGGAAAAGGGAAAGGCCTTGATTTTAGAGAATGAAAAGAACGACTCTCAATCACTGTTCTGTTTAAAATACACTCATGTTTTGAGAGGGATATAAACTTTTTTGGTAAAGTTTCTTCCTCTGTCTCTCGGGAAATGATGTTATGCTGTTTCTCAAACAGAACTGCCAAGTTTAAGAGGCAATTTTCTGTAAACAGGCCAGCTGGGCCATAAGTTGCATGAAATAAGGGACAGGCTACTCCTTCAGATAGCAGAACAGAAAACCACACCACGGGGTGTTGGGAACTGCACATCCAACAAAACTGCCAGCCATTTGTCTTTATCTGCCCACATTTCATGATTTAAGAGCTCTCATTGCCATGTTATCATCAATCAATTACAATGATTGAGCAGCCTCTAAAATCCTGAGTTTTTAAAATGTAACTATCCGTGACTTAAATTTCCTGCTGGTTCTGTTGGTCCCAGATTAGTCTTATTTGTCTGTTATCAAGGGAGCCAATAAAAATAACAAAAACAGGTAAATGCCGGGCTTTCCAAAGCCTCCATAAAAATTTCACACTCCTCTAATTAGTGCCAACTTGACAAGTCCACTCTTTTGATTGAGCTCTCAGTCAATTCTGCTTCTATTAACAAAATATTCCATAAAATGTGTATGTTGTTGTTGTTATGTGCCGTCGAGCCGGACCTGACTCATAGCGACCCCTCCTTGAATTTCTGAGGCATTATCACTACAGAAGTAGATTGCCCCATCTTCCTTCCGAGGAGTGGCTGGTGAGTTTGAACCGCCAGCATTCTGGTTAGCAGTCAAGTGTCTTAGCCACTGTGCTACCACAGCTCCTTAAAATGTGTATAGCATTTAAAAATTTGTTGTTTTCTTACTTGCTTGTTTGCTTCTAAATTTGACCAAGCCAATAATTCTGCAACTCTTATCAGACAACTGAAATGATGTCATTTTGCTGACTTTAGCAAAGTAGTTATATTTTTTGGCAAATTAGGGGATATACAAGAAAATAAAAATATAAACTTTCTTTATCTTAATGGAGAATGTGACATTACACTCTCAAGCCTAGGCTAGAATTTGCTTCCAGGATCCACAGAACAAAGCCAAGACTACTGACATGGTAAAGAGGGAAAAAAACAGTGGTGGAAGCACTAGGAAAAAAGGTCGGCTTTAAAGCTGTCTATGAAAAACCAGAACAGTTATCTTAAGTGCTATTTCAACACATTTCATACCACTTCATGGACAGTTAAGAAGAAGGGTGTTGAACAACTCAAAACCTCAAGCTCCCTTATAAGAGTCACAAGCAATGTAGAATTTCTACTCAGCAGCAAGTATCATTCCTCCTATCAGTGACTTGCCCACAGAAACTTGTAGGCAAAACCAAGCCCCCAGAGCCCATCCTGGGAGCATCCCAGCCAGAATCTGGTGGATTGGACCAGACCAAGCCAATCATAAGCCTGGCTACTCGGAAGCAATTCTGACAATTCACAAGCAATTCTGCTATAGAGGGGCAAACTTCAGGAAAGGCCTGAAGCCAGCATGGAGTCTCAAAGGCAAAATCATGAAGGTAGCAAATTTGCCCTTAATGGCCTCCTCCACCTTCCTTTCTCTGATTTGACCCTCTCCTGCCTCCACCAAGTACCCATTGCTCACTCATGGTTTCTTCTTATCATCAGCAAATGAAGCATTCTTCCCTCTAAGAAATGAACGAATGGCTTAACTCTTCTAAGAGGAAGATGCATTTTAAAAGAGAAGACAGAATCTAAGAGGAAGTGAGATTATCATTCATTGATTACATTTCTGGTTCCATGGCAGGGCTTTCAACAGTTTGAAGTGGTTCAGTCATGCTCTATGCAGCAAAATTGGAACAAATCCAAATTTGTAAAATCTGGGTATACCAGAACAATAAACCAGAATGAGGAAAATTACAGGATGACACCCTGGAATGGGGAAGCACTGGTAGCACAGTGCCTAAGGCACTTGACTGCTCACCAGAAGGCTGGTGGTTATACCTACCAGCCACTCCTCAGAAGGAAGGTTGGGCAATTTACTTCCATAGTAATACTGCCCCGGAAACCCAAGGAGGGGTCGCTACGAGTCGGGTCCAACTCAACCGCACATAACACCATCACCACCACCCTGGAATGGGGGGCTTGGAAGGGGTGTAGTGAGCCCTCTTAGGACATTGATGCAGAACTGGATTATTGCCAGGACTGTGGAGAGTGACAAACATTCAAAGCTCAGAGGTTGGTTGCCATCTTTGAGCCAGAAACCACTGTTTTCCACTCAGCTGTTCAAGAGATTTGGTTGCAATACAACATGCACACTTTCTTTGTTTTCTAGCAGGGAAATTAAGTTTCTAGCAGGGTGTTGCCTCATAATTTTTCCTATTCCAGTTATTGTTCCAGTATATCCACATTTTACAAATTCATGTCTGTTCCGGTTTCACTTTGTCAACCATGACTGAAATAAGAAGAACTGGTTTGAAGCCCTGTTGCATGTTGTTGTTGTGTTGTGTGCCATTGAGTCAATTCTGACTCACAGCAACCCTACAGCTGGGTGGGTACTTTGCCATAGAAAGCCATTCTAGATCCCCTCAATTCATATTTTATAGAAATTGACTAAAGCCTACTTGAAAATGTTTTTCTCCTCTTTTTAAAATGTGCTAGTAGTATTGATTCAGAAGATAAACATCTCATTTCCTTAAAGGGACAATACCAAGAGCTGTAATATAAATATCACTCTACCACTTAAATGCAGTGAGGCATTTACTGTCACTAGGCCTCAAGTCCTCAGTAAAAAGGAGGATAATTCCATATACCTCACCAGGTTTTTGAGTAACATAAACGAGATGAGCATGTTATAAGCTACAAAATATTCTACACTAGCTTTATGATTACATTTATTACTATTGTATTACATTCTTCTCCAAAACTTTAGAAAGTGCCTGGGTGTACTAGAAATATTTACGTATGTGCTTCTAAAGCTTCACCTGCCCATGGCGTTCCACCCGTCTACCCCCAGGACTTGTTGAATGGAGTGCATGGGCCACAGCTGCCACCACCTCATCATAGTACTGTCAACTACCTCAACCTTCCCCAGGGACAACTTTGGTATGGCTCCAGCATACTCACCATAATGGAAGCCATAGCACTCTATGCCTAGGTCCAACTCAGTCCCATGGAGGTCTTGGCATCCCCCATGGCCACTAGAGTCCTGAGAACACCATGTGGAAGGGAGGGTAGTTAACACATCATGCGATGAACTTTAAGATCAATGAAAAACAAGGAGACTGAAAAGACCTGACAGACACCTCACCTACCAATTAATCCAAGTAGCAATAGTGCTATACAGCCTCTCTAGAGCTGTCCTCTATGATGGAACAGCCAGCTGTGTTTCTTGTAAGGCTACAGACAGCTCAATAATATACCTCACCTGATTTGTGTTGCTTCCTTATGGGAGTGACAGCAATGAAGAATTTGTGCTCAGTAGCAAAGCAATGTCCCTCATATCTGACTTGCTGACTCATTTTTCCTTTCCCTCCACTATTGTCCATCAGGATTCTACCCTCCTCCTTGAAAGCATTACTATGTAAATTTTAACTCAGACTCTATTTCCTAGCAAAACAGGACAAAGATAATTAAAGAAGCCACAAATATTAATTAAGCAGAGTGTGAGTGTTTGTATCAGTGTGTATGTATATGTGTGTGTTGTCTCTATAAGTGTATACTTGTATAAATTTTGGAATAGAAAGTTCTTGAGAGGAGAAATCTCTGCCATGCTGATGTGATCAGTGAAAAACAATCAGTGTGATATAAAAAAAGTATCTGATTATTGTTTAAAGGTTAAGATGGAGTTTTTGTCCCAGAGAGCTGTGAGTAATGAAATCTACATTCCTTGCACTGACCTACGAGACCCTACAGGATCAGGCCCTGCCTTTCTTTCCCTTTTATCTAGTACCATTCCCTTTCCCTAGGAGCTCTGGTGGCATAGTGCCAGCCACTCCATGGAAGGTAGATTGGGCAATCTACTTCCATAGAGATACCTCCTTGGAAACCCATGGTAGGGTGACTATGAGTCGCAAACGACTCCACAGCAGTGAGTTTGGTTTGGTGTTTGGTTACTTCCTCTCCCACCCCCATTCTTCCCTCCCCTCACTCAGGATGCTCCAATCACATGGGCCACCATTCAATTCCTCAACTGCTCCATACAGTTCTTCCTCTGTCTCCCAAGGGTCTTTACAATTACAGTTGTTCTCTTTGCTTGGATGCTCTTTTCTGGATATTTCTAAGGTGAAAATTCATTGAGTTGAAGAGAGGATTCTGTCTCATCCTCCAGGTTTCAGCTTAGCTATCACATTCTCACTATCTTTTCTGCCCATACTGTCTAAAGTGGCATGCCTTCCATCCCATTTCTAGCCCCAGTTACTCCTTAAACCATTATATTATTTTTAGAGCCTTTACCATTATCTGAAATTTCCTTAAGTATTTGGTTGGGAAGGTAGTATTATATAAATGAATAAACTCACTTACTTTCACTTTTCAAGAATCAGAACTCTGCGAATATTTACAATTTAGAAGAGAGTATTAGCTAAGTGCTATTATTATCCATGGAAATAAAAGTGCTTATTGTAAACTCACACTTCCAACGTGGTAGCTCATATGTACTACTGAGGTTAGTTGAAACTAACTATTGAAATGTAAACCAAAAAAAAAAAAAAAAAAACCTCACTGCTGCCAAGTCGGATCTGACTCATAGTGACCCCTCCTTGGGCTTCTGAGGCGGTATCACTACAATCTTCCTTCCAAGGAGTGGCTGGTGGGTTTGAACCTCCAGCATTCTGGTTAGCAGTCAAGTGCCTTAGGAACTACACTACCAGAGCTCCTCATATAACTCTTAGGTTTTCTTTCTTCTTTTTTTCCAACTCCAATGCCTCCAATGCAATGCCTCCAATGCAGCATCCGTTTATTTAAGCATCTCAACAGGTATTCTGTCAATTCATGGAGGCTTGATTTTTGCCAATTCCTTCAGTGAAGCTTCGTCTTCATCTGTCACTACCATTGGTTCTTGATCACATGTCACTTCCTGAAATAGTTGATCATTGACCAATTATTTTTCATACACTGTGTTTGTGTGTTCCTTCCACCTTCTTTTGATGCTTCCTGCTTCATTTAATATTGTACCATAGAATCTTTCAATATTGCAACCCGAGGCTTGAATTTTTTCTTCAGTTCATTCAGCTTGAGAAATGCCAAGAGTGTTCTTCCTTTTTGGTTTTCTAACTCCAAGTCTTTGCACAATTCATTATAATAATTTACTCTGTCTTCTAGAGCAGCTTGTAGGCATATGGATATCATCATCCTTGTAGGTACATGGATATTATCCTATCACTAACAGCATTGTACTTCAGGATAGATCTTGAAACATTCTTTGTAAGGATGAATATGACATCATTCTTCTTCAATTTGTCATTCCTGGTACAGTAAATCATATAATTGTCTGATCCAAAATGGCCACCACCATCCATTTCAGCTCACTAATGCTTAGGAGATTGATCTTTATGTATTCCATTTCAGTTTTGACAAATTCCAACTTCCCTAGATTTGTACCTCATGTATTCATGTTGCAATTATTAATGGATATTTGCAGCTTTTTCTTCCTATTTTGAGTTGTGCCCATCAGCAGATAGAGGTCCGGAAAGCTTTACTCCACTCATGTCATTAAGGTCAACTCTACTCTGAGGAGGCACTCTTCCCCATTTGTATTTTGAGCTCCTTCCAATCTAAGGGGTTTATCTTCCACCACTATATCAAGAAATGTTTTAGGGCTACATATTTATCAGACAGTGTTTTACTGCCATTCATAAGGTTTTCACTGGCCAATTTTTTTTAAGTGGATGGCCTCTTCCTTTTTCCCAGTCTGTCTTATTCTGGAAGCTCTTCTGAAACCTGCCCACCATGGGTGACACCACTTGTATTTGAAATACTGGTGGCATAACCTCCAGCTTCACAGCAACACACAAGCCACACCAGTACAACAAACTGACAGATAAGTGGTGGAGTATTAGCGTAGGGTACGCGTTAAATCAACCTCTTTTGAATATATATATATACACACATACATATACACAGACCAAGCAAGCATGTAAGCACAGACCAAGAGGAAGATTGAAGCCACTATGGAACCTAGGAACAGAAGCTGGAAAGTGATAAGGACCTCTCACCCTGAACGAACAGAGAGAGAGACTTCTCCTAGAGCCAGTCCCCTGAATTTAGATTTATAGTTTCCTAAACTTGAGAAAAATAAATTCCTGTTCATTAAATACTTGTAGTATTTCTGTTATAGCAGCACTAGATAAATAAGACAGTTCTGTAAGACCCATTTTGACTTCTTACCTCCAGAACTGTAAGATAATCAACTGTGGTGTATTAAGCCAGTGAGATTGTGGCCATTGCTCTAATAGCAATAGGAAACTAACACAGAAAAAAAAAATTGCTAAGTAGAGTCAGAAATTTGGAATCCACTGAACACCCTAAATTGTAGTCATGGTCTGAGACCAAAAGTCAGGAAATAGCAATAATGGTCATTATTGAAAATTGCTATTTTAGTATATACTTTTATCCCCAAACAAATGAGACTTACCTAATACATTAACTTAACAATAAACAAAGTAAATAAGTAAAGCAAGTAGATTATGAAAGTTCTATGGATAAAAATAAAGCAGAGGTGGAGGGCAGGGTGAACTGGGACCCGGTGAGAATTGTTGCAGTTTGTCAGGTTAGTTTTCACTGAGTAGTGGCATTTAAGTAAAGACTTGAAGGAGATTAAAGGGTGGGCCACAAGGATATCTGTAGGAAAGATATTTCAGGTAGAGAGAACCTGTGATTCCTACATTAATTCAAAATGCTGAATTGGGGTAATATAGTAGCAGATTGGTAGAGTCTTTAGTGATCCCTACAGACAAGCCAATTAAAATCCTCTCTGAAGGAAAGCAGTCCTAGTTTAGGCTTGCAGAATTACCCAGGATTATTCCACAGAGATATGCTCATAACAAAAACTAGAAAACACACAAGGAAACAAGCCAGAAACACCATACAGAAGATTCAGACCCCAATGATTTCAAAAGTGAAGTTACCATTGAAGAATATAAACTGATTATATATGAAATGGAGCTCTGGTGGCATAGTGCCTAAGGCATTTGACTTTTAACCAGAAGACTGGCGGTTCAAACTCACCAGTCACTCCTCAGAAGGAAGACTAGGCAACCATAGAGATACTGCCTCAGAAACCCAAGGAGGGGTCACTATGAGTTGGTACCAACTCGAGAGCAGTGAGTTTAGTTTTTTATATATAAAATGTTCAAATAAATAAAATATAAAAATAAAAAAATTAAGGTGGGAATAAGAGACTACCAACAATAACCTTTAAAAATAAAAGAAAAAAACTTGTGTTTTGTCTTTAAATGTGAAAAACAAAGAAATGAAATTAAAACCTCAAATACTGATTTCACATACTAAAGAGAAAAACAGTGAATTAGAGGATAAAAAATTACTAAGGCTATAGCACAGAAATAGAAGAAGACAAAAAAATATGAAAATATTATTGAATGAGGATGTGTGAACATGTTTAATTGGAGTTCTTGGAATGGAAAAACAGAAAAGAGACCTAATACTGCAAGAGATAATGTGTGAGAATATTCCAGAACCAATGATAAACATAAATATACAAACACAGGAAATACAATGTATACCAAGCAGGACAAATGTAAAGAAATTCAGAATTATAAATCATTTTAAAAAATGGTAGAAAATACACACACATACACACACCAAAAGCAGCAAAAGAAAAATGGCTCACCTACAAAGGAACTGACATATCACTGAAGGCAGAATTCTCAGCAGTAATAGAATCTGGATTAATAGAATAATATGTTCAAAATCCTGAGTACTAGTCATCCTTGCACACTTAGCTCCTATTATACTGCTAAGCACATTCTAAAGTGTTCAGGAAATGCTGGTTGAATGAATCAACTCTATTTTCCATCATGATTCCAATCAATTGATTAAATTAGTCACTGGGAAGAACTGAATGAAACTCACATTAATGAAACGTGAAATTGGCATATTTCTCATTTTGTTAGAGTCCCAGGAGTGAGTGGGGTAGGAAGAAGAAGAGGGATGCAATAATAATTCACCACAAAAGGAAATAGGTCTGAATCAGTGCTAATATGAAACAGTGAGTCCCCACACCACCTCCTGTCCTCAGTCAAAAGAAATGCCTTTTATTCAGTACAAATGGCAAGAAATGTTTTTGATTATAATAAAGATTCAGATCATCTATGCAAATGTTGCTGCCTATGCAGTGCAGCATAGACGACTGATTTGCATGTCTGTAACAGACCATTTCACCATATTCACTGTAGAAAGTCTTATTCAGCTTTAATTTCAGTTTACTTTGGAGTTTCATATTCTGCTGACTACAAACAAAATATTTTTGGCCCAAGAATAACTGTATATTTTAGGCATCCTTGTAGGCTTCCACAGGAGTTTAAACTGAAGAACAAGAATTCATAAAGTACCTTGCAAATAGTTAAGACTTCAAATCATTTTCAGAGTCAATAATTTTTCTACGGCACAAAACAAATATTATTAGTACAGAGATAAATTTTATTTCTTAAATCAAAGCCATGCGAAGTGATATATTTTAGGTTGTTTTAATTTTTGAATTTCTTGTTTTTACAGAGTAATTGGATGTGCAAATTTACTTGAGACAAAATCATAATATTCTCCAAACTGTTCAAATATAAACAAAAAAATCCTACTAAATATAAAACTTCATTTGCACATGAAGCAAAAGTAAGTAATTATTTTAATCTGCAAGTGATTCAATTAGTTTACATAATAACTACATACTTCTGAAATCTTACCATTTTCTTTAGAGTTCATTGTATACTAAAATTAACTGCTAAGTTAATTGAAGTATCACCTTGAATCAGAGTTTTAATTGTTATTAGTTGGTTTTTTATGTCTTGCTTTTTTTTTATGAAAAAATATTTAAAGTGGAAAAAGAGCAGTGACTAATTTAGAACACTTTGGCATCTTTAATTCTGTCCCCGTGGAATATTTTATCAGACTACATGGCTATATAGGCCATGAAACTTTGAAAGAGCACTTGGCTAGAAGTTAAGACAACTGCTACTTTTGGCAGCTTTGGAGAAGTCACTTGGGCTCTCTGTTTTCTTTTCCTCATCTATAAAATAAGAGTACTGCACAAGAGTATTTGAATGTCCCCATTTTTCAGTTCTATAATACTTATGAAGTCTTTATATCTTTCAAGCCCTTGGCTTCCTTAATTATTAATTAAGAATCTATCACCAAGACTGTGAATTTATAACTATGGTGATGTTGTTCTATGGTGATTTTTTTTTCCTCCTCACCTCATTTGTCACATATCTCTACTTTCCACATTATTTTCCACTTTCCATTACTTCGATCCATTCAAATTATTATATATATATATAAAACCACTGCCATCAAGTCCACTCTGACTCATAGTGACCCCCATTGGGTTTCCAATATACATATATATATATGGAACACACATATATGGTGTTCTTTTAACAGAACAGCCTCATGAAACTGAGAGAGAGATCTTAAAGTTGAGGATAACAACAGAATGTACCATAATAAAAATGTATAATTCTTAGATTTAAACTAAATAATAGTTGAAGTAAAAACATGTCCACTTATTCCTTCTTTCAAACATTTGTAATTTCAAGCATAAGTGGAATATATTTTGCTAAATCTAAAAATATTAGATTTTTTAAAAGTATTGTTTTAAAATGCAGATAACACCAATGGAAATTTGTTTTTGTGAACTGGTATACTACACAGTTGAAACCAGTTACTCAAATTCTCCTAAAACCCCTTGGAGCTCTCTGGGAGTAAACTGATGAGAAAGTATAGGGAGGAAACGGGAATGCTACCTTGGCCCACAGACCAGTGAGCCAATACAGAAATGCTTTCAATCCCACCAGGCCCTATTTCTTCCCACCCTGGGGCATCACCTGAGGCAGATGCTTTATAAGACATTGCTGAATGTCCTTAGGGCCCACTTCCACCACCCATTTTTGCTTCTAGACCTATAACTAGACTTAAGCCCCAGCAAGCCAAAGAGGTGAAGTACAAAATGTGACCTATGAGGAGATATGCTACATTCCAAAGGAACTGCCTGGTTTTTCCAATACATACAGAAACCTCAGGAATATGTGTGGGAATGGCTACTAAAGGTGTGAGATAATGGTACAAGGAACATAAAATTGGATCCTTTTGAGTTTATTGATATGGGTTCACTAAGTATAGATTCTTCATTCAATGTTTCAGTTTGAGAGAATAGAAAAGGATGTAATAGTTTATTTGGTTGGTTCACTAAAGCATGCACAGGCTACTTAGTCATGGTGTCTATAGGAGTGAAATAGATGGGAAATCTACTAAATATTTACTTGATCTGTACAAGTGGGAGAATTCTAGGTCAAGTGAATGGTAATCTAACTTGAGTTGCCAAATAAAG
Source organism: Orycteropus afer afer (assembly GCF_000298275.1). Lineage (NCBI taxonomy): Eukaryota > Metazoa > Chordata > Mammalia > Tubulidentata > Orycteropodidae > Orycteropus > Orycteropus afer. The sequence goes on from NW_006922364.1 coordinate 799,770, forward strand.
AGTCACAGCTCTTCAATCAATTCCCAGAGTTGAGCCATTTACAGACCCACAACCCCTTGAATGAAGGGGAGGCTGGGTCTCCTTGAGTCATGACACTGCTGCACTGCCAAAAATTTATACTGTTAATCTTTCTCCCAGCTTTCTTAAAAGAGGTCTATAACCTTTTATGAGAGTGACTGTTCACTGGGGAAAAGGAAATAATCAGACATTTAGGGCATTACAGGACACTGGCTCTGAACTGATACTAATTCCAGAAGACCCAAAATGTCACTGTGGATCACTAGGCTGAGTGGAAGCATATGAAAGTCAGGTCATTAATGGAATCTTAGATCAGGTCCATCTTACAGTAGGTCCAGGGGGTCTTTGAACCCATGCTGTACAGATTTTCCCAGTTCCACCATGCATAATTGGAATAGACATATTCAGCAACTGACAGAACCCCCACACTGGATCCTTGGCATGTGGAGCAAGGGCTATTATGGTAGGAAAGGCCAAGTGGAAGCCTTTAGAACTATTCCTACCTAGAAAAATAGTAAACCAAAAGCAACATCACATTGCTGGAGGGATTGCAAAAATTAGTGCCACCATCAATGACTTAAAGGATGCAGGGGTGGTGATTCCCACCACATCCTGGTTAAAATTACCTATTTGGCCTGTGTTTAAAAAAAAAAAAAAAGGATGGATCTTGAAGAATGACAGTGGATTATCATAAATTTAACAGGTTGGTGACAATTGCAGCTGCTGTGCCAGATGTGATTTCACTGCTTGACTAAATTAATACATTTCATGGTACCTGGTATAAAGCCACTGATTTGGCTAATGTATTTTTCTCTGTACCTATTTTGAAGGAACATCAGAAGCAATTTGTCTTCAGTTCACAAGGTCAGCAATATACCTTTAGTGTCTTACTTCAGGGGTATATCAACTCTCTAACCCTGTGTATAATTTAGTTCACAGAGACCTTGATCACTTTTCCTTCCCACAAGTCATCACACTGGTCCATTACATTGATGGCATTATGCTCATCAGACATACTAAGGAAGAAGTATCAATGATTCTAGACTCATTGGTAACATAATTGTGTGCTAGAAGGTGGTAAATTAACCTAACAAAGATTCAAGCACCTTCCACTTCAGTATAATTTCTAGGAGTCCAGTGGCATAGGGTATGTTGAGGTATTCCTTATAAAGTGAAGGGTAAATTCTTTCAGCTAGTCCCTCCAACAACTAAAAAGGAGGTACAATGTCTGGTGGGCAAAATAGCCATCATTTGGGTGTGTTACTCTGGCTTATTAAGTAACTCAAAAAGCTGCTAGTTTTGAGAGGGGCCCAGAACAAGAGAAGGCTCTGCAACAGGTTCAAACTGCTGTACAAGCCACTCTGACATTTCAGCCACATGATCCAGCTGGCATAATGGTACTTGAAGTTTCAGTGGCAAATAAAGATGCTGTCTGGAGTCTTTGGCAGGTTCCTATTGATGAATCACAACACAGACCCTTAGGATTTTGGAGTAAAGCCCTACTATCCTCTGCAGACAAGTACTCTGCTTTTTGAGACATAGCTTTTGGCTTGTTATCAGGCCTTAGTAGAGACTGAACACTTAACTCTAGGTCATCAAGTCACCATGCAGCCCTGAGCTACCCACCATGAATCAGGTTGTCTCACCCACAGAATCATAAAGCTGGACTTGCACAATAGCACTCCATTATCATTAACTGGAGGTTGTATATATGAGGTCAGGCTTGAGCAGGACCTGAAGGCACAAGTAAGTTATATGAGAAAGTGGCCCACATGCCAATGGCCTCTACTCCAGTCAAATTACCTTCCCTGTCACAGTCTGTATCTATGGACACATGAGGAGTTCCTTATGTTTAGTTGACTGAGGAAGAGAAAACTCATGGCCGATTTACAGATGGTTTGGGCGATATGCAGGCACCACTTGAAAGCGGACAGTGACAGCACTGCAGCCCCTTCCTGGGACTTTCTGAAGGACTGTGGTGAAGGGAAATTCTCCCAAAGGGCAGAAGTTTGAGCAGTATACTTGGTTGTGCACTTTACTTAGAAGGAGAAATGGCCAGATATACAATTCTATACTCATTCATGGGCTATAACCAATGGTTTTTCTGGATGGTCAGGGACTTTGAAGGAACATAATTGGAAAATTGGAGACTGAGTATACGGAAGAGGTATATGGATGGACCTCTCTGAATGGGCCAAAGAAGTGATGATTTTGTGCCTCATGTGAATGCTCACCAAAGGGTGACTTTGACTGAGGAGGATTTGAGCAATCACATGAATAGGATGACATGTCATCCTTTTTCTCCAGCTACTGCTGCCATTACCCAATGGGCTCATGAACAAAGTGGCCATAGTGGCAGGGATGGAGGTTATGGATGGGCTCAGCAACATGGACTTCCACTCACCAAACCCAAATTGGCTACAGCTACCGCTGAGTGCCCAATCTGCCAGCAGCAAAGACCAACACACTAATCCCCAACATGGCACCATTCCTTGGTTCAATCGGCTAGTAGCTTGAATCCAGGTTAATTATATTGGACAGCTTCCATCATAGAAAGGGTAGGGTTTTGTTGTTACTAGGGTTTTGTTGTTACCGTTTACTCTGGATATAGATTTGCCTTTCCTGCATGCAGTGCTTCTGCCAAAACTATCATCCAGAGAATTATAGAAAGCCTTATCCACCATCATGGTATCCCACACAACATTACCTCAGATCAAGGTACTCATGTCATAGCCAATGAAGTGCAGCAATGAGCCCATGTTCATGAAATTACTGGTCTTACCATGTTCACCATCATCTTAAAGCAGCTAGTTTAATATAATGGGTTATTAAAGACACAATTACAGCACCAGTTTAGTGGCAATACTTTGTAGGTTTGGACCAAGAAGCTGTATATGCTCTAAATCAGCATCCAATGTATGATGCTGTTTCTCCCATAGGTCCCGGAATCAAGGGGTGCAAATGAGAGTGGCACTACTCACTATTACCACTAGTGACCCATTCATAAAATTTTTGCTTCCTGTCTCTGTGACTTTATGCTCTGTGGGTCTAGAAGTTTTATTCCAAAGACAGCTATGTTCCCACTTGGAGACACAACACTGACTGCACTAAACTGGAAATTAAGAATGCCACTCGGCCACTTTGGGCTGGGATTCTCATGCTTCTGGATCAATAGGCAAAGAAAGGAGTTGGCTGTTGTGATTGACTCTGATTATCAGGGAGAAATCAGACTGATATTTTATAATGGAAGTGGAAAAGAGTATGTTTGGAATATAGGAGATCCCTTGGGGGTGCTTATTAGTACTACCATGTCCAGTGATTAAAGTCATTGGAGAACTACAACTCAATTCCAACATGACTATTAATGGCCCAGACCCTTCAGGAATGAAAGTTTGGGTCACCGCACTAGGCAAAGAAACACAACCAGCTAAGGTGATTGCTGAGGGCAAAGGGAATACAGAATGGATGGTGGAAGAAGGTATTTCTAAATACCATCTATAACCACATTGTCAGTTGCAGAAACAAGAATTGTAATTGTTATGAGTATTTCTTCCTTGTTTACTTATACATGCATGTGTATATATGTGTATTTATGTGTGTATATATGTATATATGTGTGTACGTGTGTGTATATATATGTATGTGCATGTGTGTATATACAGTTTTTTTTTCTTGTTTTCTTCCCTCCCTTATCTCATTACTTATAACATATAAAATGCAAATAGGCTAGTGCATTTTAGGTTGTATATGTGTTAGTTGTATCATATTAGGTACAAGTATTTATTATTGTCTTTATTTAGAGATTATATTTGGTTTAAAGAAATGTGTACAGGTGACAAGTTGACAATGGGTGGACTATAATTTTTAATGTTATGTGTCAACTTGGCTAGGCTATGATTCTCTATTATATAATTATCCTCCATTTTGTGATCTGGAGTTAGGGTAGCTTCCTTGGGGATATGGTTTGCATTCAATATATATGGATGTTCTGGCAAAGTTTATGCCTACATCTGACTCATCATCCTCTGACCTACAGTTCTTGAGATGTGAGCCAGCAGTCTCCAGTCTGACCTGCTGATTTTGGGTTCATCAGCCACCATGCAAGTCAGGAAAAGCCTCTAGTCAGATGCCTGACTCATGGATTTGGGACTTGCCAGCCTCCACAACTGCATGAGTCATTTCCTTGAAATCTCTCTCTCTACATACATTTATATATAAGTGCTTCACTGGTTTTCCTCCTCTAGAGAACACATTTAAGACAGTCCCATTGAAATATGTGATTCATTACACAACTTTCAGTACTACAACTAGTAGTAAATGACATTTTTGCAAAGATAGTTTCTTATGGCTCAATATACAAATGTCATTACTTCATTTCATTTGGCTTAGTATTGGCCAATGAGAAAAAAGAAAGAGACCCATTTCCAGTCTCCGTTGCAACTAGGCACAATCAAATAACCAAGGTCTCTGGCCAATGGGATGGTGAGCTGTGGTGCTATGTGCAACTTCTAGGCTACCCTTTAAAAAGGTATTTTTGATCTCTGGAATGAAGAAATGTTTGAAAGAACTAGAGTAAATATTTGGGATCACAAAATGGATGTAGTAGTAGAACCCCACAATTGAGGGTACTGGGCCCCCACCACTGAGAGCTGCCTTACTAGACCACTGATGGAAATTTTTACCTAAGAGAAAATAAAATTTCTATCTTGCTTATATCTGCTGTAATTTAGAGTCTAGTTATTATAGCAGCCTTAGTTATATCCCAACTAATAAAGCCATTAACTGCTCTGTGTGACCAAAGACCTTCCAATGGCTGATGCACTATAGCCTTTGGCAAAAAATCAACTCATCAGTGCCTCACTTTTGTATTTATTATTTACTCCACATCAAATGGCAATAGTGCTAAGTACAAAGAACAACCCCTGTTTGTTGCCATGAGCCCTTGTGAAAGCTTGGAAACTCTGTACTAGCTTTAATACACTCTGGCCACTAGGAAACCATCTACCACTTACAAGAGATGAACTTTTCTGATGAGCAAGCATTCTTTTTGTAGATGGATTTATTATGAAGATTTGTCTAATCTTTTTACTGAGGAAAAAAACTTCAAAACAAATCAAGTAAGACAAAAATTTTGTTGTTCTTATGTGCAGTCAAGTTGGACCTGACTCATAGCGACCCCCCCTTGGGTTTCCGAGGCAGTATCACTACAGAAGTAGATTGCCTCATCTTCCTTCTGAGGAGTGTGTGTTAAAGCTGGACAATGAATAAGGAAGACTGAAGAACTGATGCATTTGGGCCTCAGAAACCCAAGGAGTGGTCACTATGTGTTGGCAAAGAATATTAGGTATACCATGGACTGGTAGAAGAACAATAAATATGTCTTGGAACAAGTATAGCCAGAAAACTCCTGAGAAGCAAGGATGGTGTGGTAGTTATTCCCCATGATGAGACTGGTAATCAACTCCATGGTGCAATCTACTGGAGCAGCGGAGCAGCTGCTTTAGGGCTGTGGTCTGGTTCCTGTTTATAAAAATAAGCTTTGAGAAAGGCCTCTGCAGCTTTTTGGCACTCTTGGACCCTGTATGTAGCCAAGTCTTTATTCAGCAGCCTACTGTGTTTCCTGCCAATCTTGGGACTGTGCCTGGATTTGAACTAGTGGCCTGCCATGTTGTTTGGTAATCTTGGGACTGTGCCATTTTATTTGTTGACCTTGGGTTGAAGGAGCTTTGGTGGTGTAGTGCCTAAGGCACTTGACTACTAACCAGAAGCCTGGCGGTTCAAACCCACCAAGCACTCTCGGAAGAAAGGTTGGGCAATCTACTTCTGTAGTGATACTGCCTCAGAAACCCAAGGAGGGGTCGGTATGAGTCAGATTTGACTTGACAGCAGTGACTTTGGTTTGGTTTTGGGTTTGTGAGCCTCAGCAGCCAGCAGCTGCCTGAGTGAAGAGACAACTCTAGCTCCAGTGGTCTGGGAGCAAGAGGCAGAGCTGGAGCCCAAGGTTGAAGGGCCTTCACCCAGCCCCTAGAGCTTGACATTTTGAATTCAGACTTCTAGCCTCCTATCTGTGAGACAATAAATCCCTGTTTAAAAAAAAAAAACACCTCACTGCCATCGAGTCAATCCCAACTCATAGAGACCCCTCCTTGGGTTTCCAAGGCGGTATCTCTACAGAAGTAGATTGCCCAATCTTCCTTCCAAGGAGTGGCTGGTGGGTATGAACTGCCAGCCTTCTGGTCAGCAGTCAAATGCCTTGGCCACTACCCCACCAGAGCTCCCCGTCTGTTAAAGCAATCCCATTTGTGGTATGTCTGTTAGAGCGGCACTAGAGGACCAAAACAGAGGGCAAGACTTTGTCTCATGTCCTTGGGTCATGTTATCAGGAGGAACCAGTCCCTGGAGAAAGACATTGTGCTTTGTAAAGCAAAGGGTCAGTGAAAAAGAGAGAAGCCCCTCAACAAGATGGAGTGACACAGTGGCTGCAATAATGGGCACAAACATAGCAATGACTGTGAGGATGGCACAGGACTGGGGCAGTGTTTCCTTCTTTTGTACATTGGGTCTCTAGGAGTCGGAACTGACTTAATGAAAACTAGCAACAACAAAATATATGAAGAACTTGTACAAATAAACGAGATGAAAACCCTGATAAAGAATATTAGAAAAGAGACCTGGATATTTCATAAAATATACACAAATGACAAACATAAACAAATAACCACCTGCATTGATTAAAGGTGTTAGTGAAAATGAGATAAAAGTTTTCCTTGTTAAATCAGTGATATTGATGATAGTGTGAAGGAATGGATGTGCTTATAGACCTTTGTGAAGAGCTTAAGTTAGAACAACATTTCTAGATGGCATTGCGCCAATAAGTATCAATAACCTTAAAATGGGGAGCTCCGGTGATGAGGTGCCTAAGGCATTTGACAGCTGACCAGAAGGCTGGCTGTTCAAACCCACCAGCCACTCCTCGGAAGGAAAATCTACACCTTGAAATGTACACATCTTTTGATCCTGGAAATCTAGATATTTATAGTAAGCAAATTATCACTGATATGCACAAAGATGAAAAGTATAACCTTATTTATGAGATTAAAAAACTGGATATGACTTAGTGATCTGAACAGAACACTTAGTACATTATAACACATTTACAAAACTGTGAATATGGGAACTCAAAAACATTTAGTGCCATGAATCAAAAAAGCAAATGATAGAAAAATAGTTAGGTAGTTCCATTTTCATTAAAAAAAAAAAAAAAGAAAGAGAAAACTGAATGTGTGTGTCTATACATTAAAAAAAAAAAAAAAGATGTTAAAGGAGACCTACCAAAATGTTAGCATTTTTATTTTTAGATAATGAAATTACACATGATTTTGGAAAGCTACACATCTAAATTTTCTATGATAAACATGTTTACAATCAAGAAAATAGGAAGCTATCTCTCTAAAAGAAAAAAAAAAAAACCCAAATATCTGGAGATACTTCTGCCCCACCATTCAGATCCTCTAGACACTAGAATATATATTCAATAGTGGCTACACTGTGCTTCTTAGAAAGGCATACAGCATTGATCTTCAGTCCACATGTTCTACGTGATTCTAAGCAATTCAAGTAGTTCAATGCAAAAGTTCAATTAAACACTAAAAACAATTCAAGGATACATCAGATGCTTAATGGTTAAGTGATATTTAAAATTAAAAAAAAAAACCTAATCAGTATTGAATAAAGTTAAAACCTTAATCCCATGCTTACTCAGCAGCAAGAAGAGAAAACAAAAACAAAGGTTAATTATGGATGATTTAGTGATCTGTACGGTTATAGCTCTAGAAACACTTCCAGTGAGTGTTTATCTATGCTATAACTCATTGCTTTCTGCAAATTTAAAGGAACATCTTGGCTGACAGTTCAAATGTGTGGTCTTAGCTAAGGGGAAAAAAAAAATCATTTCAACTACATTGGAAACAGGCAAGAGGAAAAACGCCTAATGGTTCAAAAATGGTGTGTGTGTCTAGTGCTTTTCCAACCTCATAATCTTAAAAAAAAAGGTCCAACTTCATAATGAAACCAGTCTGAATATGAATGCATTTAGCCCATCCTTCCAACACAGCAAAGGGGGGCGGCAGGCCTAGTACTGTATTACTGGACTGTACATCCATTCATTCATCCCTAAAACTCTTGCTGAACAAAGGTTCCAAATGTTAAAGAGTAGAGAGAGCCATAGTAGTGTAGAGAGCAGCTTTACAACCAGTATCTTAAAATAAAAGGAGGAGAGGGGAGTATGGATACAATTTAAGACCCTTAATTTCATCTAGTAAAATAAATTTCAGACAAAACATGCTAAAAATAAAGGGGGGCGGGGTTAAGTAAGCAACTGCCTAAATGGTTTATCCACTGAAGAGTCCACGGGTATGCTAGCCACTTGTTTTTTCTTGCCTATCCATGACCCCTTCTCCAGATAATAGCACCCAGTTTTCCTTTGGGGAATTATTAGTCACATTTTGGCTCCTATGGTGAGGCTGACCTCATTTCCTAACTCCAGAAACTGACAGGTGACCCAGGACTGGCCACGTAACAGATTTATCTCCCTGGACAAAGTGAATATTCAGTAGGCACACAGCTCAAGCCAAATTCATTGTGGGCAAGGAACATCAGTCTAAAAAATTTTCATTTCTGCTTCTGGGAAAGAAATCACATTCTTTCTGCCCAAGTTCATACTGAAAGAAAATAATCCTATTGCTGCTGGGGACATCTTTGCCACCACTTGGAAAAATAAGACCAACAAAGAAGAAAACAGAACTAAGAGAGAAAGAAACGTGGATAAAGGGAGGGATGTATGAAAAGAGTCTGTGACCACCATGATAACATTAGGGAAAGGGAGGACACTGAATTGTGCACATAGGAGATAAACGGCAGATGCTAATACCAATCAGTGTACCCACAATATTGCATTACCATTAACACCAAACACCAGGCTACAAAAAGAGAGAGAGAGAGAGAGAGAGAAACAGACTCCTGATGACTATTTTGAAAATCAAAATCAAATTATGCCTGAAGCCATTCATCACCATTTGATTTGAATTTCTATCACATGAAAGCAAAAGAAGGCAATAAAAACAGGGGAAAAGGAGGGTAAGTGGTTGCTGCCTCACTCCCATCTGATCTACCTAAATTATTTCAGTCACACACAAAAAAAGAACTGATATTATTGTATGCTACTTGTAGGCAGATCTATGTAAACTTCATTGTACTAGAATTTATCACTACAATGTAAATCATATCCATAAGTGTCTACCACCGCTTATCAAAACCTAATCCACTGCCCTGACACGTAACAGCACTCAATAAAAATTTGCTGAAAATGAACTAATCCTTTGGGCACTTTTTCCAGTACAAACTAAATAATAGCATGAATGCAGTAATAAAGGTATCAGCAACAAGATATGAAAATACAGAGGATGGGTCTAATTCTATATGGGATACTTGAGACTATGAGTCACACCGCAATTGTATGAGAGATGGTGGTGGTGGTGTTAGATATCATCTAGTCGGCTCTGACTCATAGTGACCCTATGTACAACAGAGCAAAACACTTGCCTGGCCATGTGCTATCCTCACAATCAATGCTATGCTTGAGCCCATCATTGCAGCCACTGTGTCAATCCATGTCGTTGAGGATCTTTCCCTTTTGTGCTGACCCTCTACTTTATCAAGCACGATATCCTTCTCCAGGGACCAGTCCCTTATGATAACATGACAAAAGTATATGAGATGAAGTCCAGCTATTCTCGCTTTTAAGGAGCATTCAGGCTATTCTTCTTCCAGGACATATTTGTTCTTTCTTTTGGAAGTCCATGTTATTTTCAGTATTCTTTGCAAGCAATACCAATCAAATGCATCAATTATTCTTCTTAGGTCTTCCTTATTCTTATCCAGCTTTCATATGTATATGCGGCAATTCAAAGTATGGTAGGTTGGGTGAAGCTCATCTTAGTCTGCAAAGTGACCTCTTCACACTTTAACACTTTATAGAGGTCTTTTGCAGCACATTTTCCCAATGCAAGACTTATTTTGATTTCTTGACTACTGCTTCCATGGGTGTTGATTGTGGATCCAAGTAAAATGAAATCCCTGACAACTTCAATCTTTTCTGTCTACCATGATGTTGATTACTGGTCCAGTTGTGAAGATTTTCATTTTCCTGATATTAAGGTGTAATCCATACTAAAGACTGTACTCTTTGATCTTCATCAGTAAGTGCTTCAAGTCCTCTTCACTTTCAGCAAGCAACGTTGTGTCATTGGCATATCGCAGGTTGTTAATGAGGCTTTCTCCAAACCTGATGCCATGTTCTTCTTCATGTAGTCCAAATTCTCAGATGTTTTGTTCAGCATACGGATTGAATAAGTATAGTGAAAGGATTCAACGCTGACACACAACCTTCCTGATTTTAAGCCATGCAGTATCCCTTTGTTTGTCTGAATGGCATCCTCTTTTTTTTTTTTTAAACTTTTTTTTTTATTACTGTGATTTGGGTGAAGATTTATAGAGCAAATTCACTTTCCATACAGCAGTTCACATACACTTTGTCTGATGACATTGACCACAGTTTACCACAATGCAACAGCTCCCCTCCCACTTCCTCCCCATAGTTACCTCTTCCCAGTGTCCATCCCTCCATGCACTCCTG
>NW_006922364.1:814385-819669 GCF_000298275.1 Orycteropus afer afer
TCCACTTCTATATCCTTCCCTTCAAGGGTCAGGGGTCCAGGATTATCTTCTGTGTCTGTGTTAATTGGTTTCCCTTTTCTTTGTTGAAGAGGATCTGTGCAGTCTTCCTGCCTAGTCTGCCATCTTACCGGAATACTGAATGGCATCTTCTTGGTCTACGTACAGGTTCCTCATGAGCACAATTAAGTGTTTGGAATTCCTATTCTTTGCAATGTTATCCACAATTTGTTACAATCCACACAGCTGAATGCCTTTCCATAGTCAATAAAACACAGGCTTTCCTTTCACCCAAGATCCATCTACATCAGCAGTGATATCTCTCATTCCATGCCATTTCCTGAATCCTGCTTGAAGTTTTGGCAGATCCCATTCAATATACAACTGCAACCATTTTAAAATTATCTTCAGCAAAAGTTTTACTTGCATGTGATATTATTGATATTGTTTGAAAATTTTCATATTTTGTGAAAATTTCTTTGGGATGGGCACAAATATAGATCTCTTCCAACCAGGTATGTCTTCCAAATTTCTTGGCATAAACAAGTAAGCACCTCCAGGACTGTGTCTGCTTGTTGAAACATTTAATGGGTGTTTCATCAATTCCTAGAGGCTTGTTGCCAATTCCTTCAGTACAGCTTGGACTTCTTCCTTCAATACCACAGGTTTTTGATCATATGCTACATCCTGAAATTGTTGAATGTTGACCAACTCTTTTGGTCAACAGTGATTCTGCGTATTCCTACCATCTTGTTTTGAAGCTTCCAGCATTGTTGAATATTTTGTCTATTGAATCCTTCAATATTACATCTCGAGGCTTGAATTTTTTCTTCAGTTCCTTCAACTTGAGAAATACCAAGCATGTTCTTCCATTTTGTTCTTCTAATTCTAGGTCTTTGCACAATTTTTAAAAATACTTTACTTTGTCTTCTCATAACACCCTTTGAAATCTTCTGTTTAGCTCTTTTAGTTCATCATTTCTTCCATTCACTTTAGCTACTCTTCATTCAAAGGCAAGTTTCAGAGTCTCTTCTGGACATCCATTTTGGTCTTTTCTTTCTTTCCTGTCTTTTTAATGACTTTTGCTTTCTTCACATATGATGTTCTTGATGTCATCTCACAACTCGTCTGGTCTTTGGTCATTGGTGTTCAATGCATCAAATCCATTGTTCAAATGGTTTCTAAGTTCAGGTGGAAGACAATCAAGGTTTTATTTTGGCTCTCTTGGATTTGTTTTCATTCTCTTCACCTTCAACCTGAATTTGCATATGAGAAATTGATAGTCTGTTCCACATTCAACTCTTGGCCTTGTTTTGATTGATGATACTGAGCATCTCTGTCATTTCTTTCCACAGATTCAATTTTATTCCTGTGTATTCCTCCATCTGGTGAGGCCCATTATGTATAGTCACAGTTTATGTTGTTGCAAAGGTGTTTGCAATGAATAAGTCATTGGTCTTGCAAAATTCTATCTGGTGGTCTCCTGTGTCATTTCTTTCACCAAGGCTATATTTTCCAACAACCAATGCTTCTTTGTTTTCAAGGTTCATATTCTAATCACCAGTAATATCAATCCATCTTGATTGCATGTTCATCTTTTTGACAATGAATGTGACATCATTCCTCTTCAATTTGTCATTCCTGGCCTAGTAGATCATATGACTGTCTAATTCAAAATAGTCAATACCAATCCATTTCAGCTCACTAATGCCTAGGATATGAGGCATTAGGATAGGATGGAATATCTTTATGTCCTTTTTGATAACTTTCAATTTTCTTAGATTTATACTTCATACATTTCATGTTTCAATTATTAATAAATGTTTGCTGCTATTTCTTCCCATTTTGAGTCATGCTTTATCACCAAATGAAGTCCTAAAATCTTTCCTCCATCCATGTCATTAAGGCTATCTCTACTTTGAGGAGGCAGCTCTTCTCCAGTTGTATTTTGAGTGTCTTCCAACCTGAGGCACTCACCTTCCAGCACTATATCAGACAATGTGTCAATGCTATTCATGAAGTTTTCCAGTAATATATCAGATAGTGTTTCTTTGTTATTCATAAGGTTTTCAGTGGCCAATATGTTCAGAAGTGGAGAGCCCTATCCTTCCTAGTCTATCTTAGTCAAGAAAGTCTGCTGAAACTTATCTACTATGGATGTCCCTGCTGGTATTTGAAATATCTGTGGCATAGATTCCAGCCTCTCAGCAACAAACACAAGCCACCACAGTATGACAAATGGAAAGATGAGTGACAGACTTGATAGAAACAATTATTTAATCTGAATCTCTCTTAATTCAGACAACCCATCTCCCATCTTCTCTTCAACCCTACTTCCAACTAGCACACAATATTTTAACAATGAATATAAAGGAATACTGAAAAGGAATTTCCAATCACTGGCCACCTCTATTTAAGTAGAGAAACAATTCTGAAATTTTAGTGGAGACAAGCGTTGTACATGTATTATATACTCTGTATGTGTCCTTATCATGATCTACAAGGGGCTCTACAGGATCTGTCTGGCCTCATCTCTTCTCCTGGCCCACTTTGCACCAGCCACACAGGGTTACTAGTTCATCTTTCAAAACATTTGGCACCTCTCGCTTCTGCTACACTGAGACTAGAAGAACTAGTGATGGTGCCCAGCTACAATTACTGATTGCTCTGATTGGGCCCACAGAAGGTCCTAGGCTGAATGGGAGAGAAAATGTAGAACAAAATTCAAAATCATAAAAAAGACCATAGTTACTAGTCTGATAGACTGGTGACCTTGAGACACCCTTCAAATGTGGAACTGCACCTACCCCTGGGAATCATCTTGCAGTCAAATAACAGACAGGTCTGGGAAGTTAACAATAACACTCATGAAGAATGTACTCCTCAGAATGATTAACCATATAAGACCAAAAGGGCAGCATTTGCCCCACAAAGGCAGTAAAGGACAAAAAGAAACAGGAAACCTAGGGAGAAGTAGAAAGAACATTGTTACATTTAGGGAATTGCATCTAATTACAAAACAAAGTGTATATAAATTGTTGAATAGAAAACTGATCTGCTCTATAAATTTTCACCCAGACCACAATTAAAAAAAAAAAAAAAAGTAAATACTTGACACCTCTCACCTCAGGAACTTTGATTTTGCCATAACCTGTGACCCTAGATAATCGATATGGCTTACCTCCCCCCCATCAGACCTTCACAGTGAGGTTTCCTTAACTATTTACAATTGCAAACTTCTCCATCACTAATACTTCATATGCCATACCATTTATCATCTAACACAGCATCTAATTTATTTATTTTCTTCATGATTTGTCTTTTTCTCACACTAGAAGATGAAAACAGTGATTTCAATCTATTTTGTTCTTTTTGAACCTTCAATGCCAAGGGAATAATAGACACTAAATGAATAATTGAAGACATACTGTTGTTAGGTGTCGTTGAGCCAGGTCTGACTCATAGCAACCCTAGGTGCAACAGAACACAACACTGCCCAGTCATGTACCATTCTCACAATTCTTTCTATGCTTGAGGCCATCATTGTAGCCACTGGGTTCATCCATCTTGTTGAGGGTCTTCCCCTTTTTCACTGATCCTCCACTTTGTTGTTGTTAGGTGCTGTTGAGTTGGCTCCAATTCATAGAGAACTTACGTACAATGGAATGAAACACTGCCCAGTCCTGTGCCAGCCCAACAATCCTAGCCATACCTGAGCCCATTGTCACGACCACTGTGTCAATCCATCTCATTGAAGGCATTCCCCTCTTTCAGTGATCCTCCACTTTACAACCAGGCATGATATCCTTCTCCAGGGAGTGGTCCCTTCTGACAACATGACCAAAGTAGGTGAGACAAAGTCTGGCCATTCTCTTTTAAGAAGCATTCTGGCTGCACTTCTTCCAGAACAGATTTCTTAATTCCTCTGGTAGTCCCTAGTATTCTCAGTATTCTTCTCTAACACCATAATTCAAAGACATTAACTCTTCTTCAGTCTTCCTTATTCATAATCCAGCTCTCACGTGCATATGAGGTGACTGTAAATACCATGCCTTGGCTTAAGCACACCCTAGTCTTCAAAGTGATATCTTTGCTCTTCCACATTTTAAAGAGGGCTTTTGCAGCAGATTTCCCCAGTGGAATACAACATCTGATTTTCTGACTACTGCTTCCATGGGTGTTGATTGTGGTTCCAAGTAAAATGAAATTCTTGACAGCTTCAATCATTTCTCTGTTTATCATGATGTTGCTTACTGGTTCAGTTGTGAGGACTTTTGTTTTTCTTTATGTTGAGGTGTAATCCATATTGAAGGTTGTAGTCTTTGACCTTCATCAATAAGTGCTTCAAGAGTTCCAGCAAAATGGTGGACTAAGCAGAAGGACTGCACAGACCCTCTTCAACAAAGAAAAGGGAAACCAATTAACACAGACACAGAAGATAATCTTGGACCCCTGAGCCTTGAAGGAACGGATACAAAAATGGACTAAACTCCAACTAGCAGAAGAATTTGCGTGAAAATACCAAAAAAGGAGACACACAGAGCTGCGGTGTGGCAGCGACCTGAGTGACCCTGATGGCACAGACAGCAAAGACAGCTTGGAGATTTCCGAGTGGTGGTAGGACCTAAGAATTAACCTAAAAATCACCCTGCTAGCCTGGGACTACAAGGAGGACTGTGTACGGTGGCTGGAGAACAAACGGAGAAAGTGAAGAGAAAGGTGGGCTGAGCTCTGGACTTTTGCCAATCTGGAGGGCACCACCATTTTGTAGGTTTAAAAAGCAGCTTGACTATTTCGGATATTTAAAGAGACAGTGCTCTCGCAGATTCCTGAGTGGTGGTAAGACTTAAGAACTGACCTAAAAATCACCCTACTAGCCATGGACTGCATAGAGGACTGTGCACAGTGGCTGGGGAACAAACAGAGAAGGTGAAGAGAAAGGTGGGCTGAGCTGTGGACTTTTGCCGGTCCGGAGGCACCACCATTTTGAAGGTTTAAAAAGCGGCTTGACTATTTTGGATATTCAAAGAGACAGCGCCCTCACAGATTTCTGGGGCTTAAGAACACATTCTGCTTTCCAGCAACCCCAAGGACACTTGGGGCATGCAAGACTGAAAAGGTACGACCTTCTTTTTACTACACCCTACACCCACTTGGTGAACGGAGGTGTGGCCATCCCCACTTCCATCTACCTTCTGGGCCCACAGGAACTCCATCACAGTCTGTGTGCTCAGACAGAGCCTGGGTGCCCTACCCAGTCCTCCACTGATTTTTTCTTTTTTTTTTT
>NW_006922364.1:823439-860898 GCF_000298275.1 Orycteropus afer afer
AAGCAAGGTTGTGTCATCTGCATATTACTGGTTGTTAATAAGTCTTCTTCCAAGGCAGATGGCACAGTCTTCTTCATACAGTCCAGCTTCTCAGATTATTTGCTCAGCATATACGTTGAATAAGTATGATTAAAGGATACAACCCTAACACACACCCTTCTTGATTTTTAACCAGGCAGTATTCTCTTATTCTGTTTAAAGGACAGACTCCTTGTCTATGTACAGGTTCCTTATGTGCACAATTAAGTGCTCTCAAACTCCCATTCTTCAAAATGTTAGCCATAATTTGTTATGATCCACAGAGTAGATTTGCCTAGTCAATAAAACAGAGGTAAGTATCTTTCTGGTATTCTTCACTTACAGCCAACATCTATTTGACCTCAGCAGTGGAATCCCTTGTTCCACGCCCTCTTCTGAATTCTGCTTGAATTTCTGATAGTTCCCTGTCAGTATACTTCAAATGAAGGCATAGGAAGCAACAAAACTAAAACTGAGTCATCAAACTCTCTAATCCAAGTAATATTAATATAAATGTTTTCCAACCCAGTAAACAATAGAAGGTTATATCTATAAAGTCTTTCAGAACTTAAAACTAGAAAGTTGCTATAAATATATTTATATTTAAAATGATCCCTTTTATTGTAGAAACTAAAAAATGTTTAAGAACCAAAATATTTGTTATCAAAGAAAAACTACACTGATAATCAGAAAGTATAAAGCTTACATTTTTTCCTTTAGATTTTGAATATTAAATGTAAAAGTTAAGCAACATTCTTTAGTAGAGAAATCAAGTTTGAAAATATCATAAATTATTTTTTCCAGGTATGTCAAACATGACCATGGTCATGGGACCTCTTGTGGAAATGAATAAGGCACTATCATAGAAAATGATAAGAACACACTTCATAACACCAAAAAAAAAAAAAAAAGTTTTTCTGAAGGAAAATCAGAAAACACCAATTATGAAGGCATTTTCTGGATTCAACAAGGTCCCATGTGCACTCCCTATAACTTTCCCTACCTCAGTCACAATGCTTTCATGGTCTCTTTCCAGCAAAAACCACTTCTGATTGACGGGAAGATGCAGTCAGCCCCTGGGGTGGCCTCAGTACTACCAAAAAAAAAATAATAATAACGACCCCTCCTTTGGTCTCTGAGGCGGTATCTCTATGGAAATAGATTGCCCAGTGTTCCTTCCAAGGAGTGGCTGGTGGGTTTGAACCATCACCAGCCTTCTGGTTAGCCATCAAGTGCCTTAAGCACCACGCCTCCAGAGCTCCTGGCTACTCCTATTTATCTGAACAGAGGAACATCAAGGGTTTCAAGATATAGGCCCTGGAAGTCAAATATTTTGATTAGTAAGATGAATGTTTTAAAAATTAGAACATTTCATATAAAAAAATTAAAACTTCAAACTTCTGAAAATTTCCAAGTTCAGGCAACACCGAAGATGAACTGCTGAACAGCAGGAGTTGCTGAAGAGTAGTTGCCCCGTTGGGACTGGGCATGTGCACAGGTTCAGGTTTACCATTGTCCCCATTCCTGTGCATTGCCTTATATATACCTATTTGATCCTACTGACTTTGAAAATCCTGCTCTGCATCATACAATACAATTCCTTGTTACTATTTGCTTCAAAAACCATTGGTGCAACAGATGTAACTCCTATTGCAGAGTAAAATGAAGTCAAGGTCAAAGCACTGAATTGCAGTTCTATCACTAACTGTGTGACTGTGTGCATGTCACTCAGTCTCCCTCACTGTCATCTATGAAATCCCAGGGTTGGTATGAGGATAAAATGTGGCAACAAATATATAGTGCTCTCCATAGGACAAGTATCACCATATATAGATATACAGATAAGACAGCACTTTTAAAAAACATTATAAAACATCAGCACCTTACATGAATCTTTAACAGTGGTACACTGAGAAAGTTTCACTATCTATTTATGGTTAATGGCACAGAAAGAAATCATTAAATCTAGCATTACAAACTCAGGAAATGCAAAAATATATACATTGAAAACTAGCTCTTTATAAAAACAAAAACAAAAAAACTTTATAACATCTAACTTGTTGGATTCCTAAACAGGGAAATGACAAAATTTCCCGAGAACTGAAGATAAGTTTAAGGTTAAATAAGTTCAGCCAAATAATGCTTTCAGGAACAATAATATATATCAACAAAAAATGTCTATCTAGAAATAGAAATGTAAGAAATGAACAAACTAGTGTATGGAAGGAAACTAAGAGAACTATTGATATAACAATATATATTATATATATACACACATACATACACATATATAACAATATATATTATATATATACACACATACATACACATATACAGACACCCACACATATATGCATACAAAATGACCTGGAATTACTAACTTGCTCCAAAGAAAAATAACACAGTTTCTTAAGTGGTTAACCAATTTAGAGATCCAGACAGTCAAGGTTGTGGTGATTATCTGTAACAAAGAAACAGACCTACAAAGTACAAGTAACCAGAAAGACAGAAATAATCTAAAAGTCCTTGAGGCATCATGTCACTACATCCATCACTGAAATCTATGGAGCTCAGTAATTTGAGATTGAAAATTAATCAAAATGGTCCATAGGTCATTGGTCAGGTTTATGTAGTCATCAAAAAAACTGGTCTAATTAACCAAGCAGATTATGAAAAATGTCTTCTCTGGAAACCTTCACCTTACTAACAAAGAGAACTTTTGAGACTAAACAAAACAAAGAACAGTTGCTTATAGGCTGCATTCTAGACAAATTTTGAGATACACACTGAAGAGAGAAAAGTACAATGCTATATGTGAAGAGATTTTCTTTTTCCTTTCAATGTAGAACCCTGTTCCTACCTTTGCTACTTTTAAATAGTTTTATTCTTATCAAAGAAAAGCATGACATGATTCATAAAAGTTGGACAAAATGGTTTATGATGAAAAGCAACAGCTTCCTATCTTATTCCTTCCCAAACCCATTCGGATGTCTCAAAAGTAGCTATTTTTGGTTGATATTTGGTTTTTGTTTCTCTTGTGATCACCATAATGTGATTAAATAATCTTTTAGAATTACATCACTTCTTTTATAAATCACGTTTTTTGACATTATCTGCTGACTTCCTACTAATGATAGCATTGGATTTAGCTTACTTGCATCCCCACACCACACCCCAACACATACAACCCACATATATACAGACACCAGATATTTGTATCACAACTTTGGTTTCCCTATTGGTTATTTTAAGATTTTAAATAGTAGAAATACTACAGTTACACCTTTGTTTCCTTTTCCATCAATTATAGGCAGTATCTCTTATCTCACAAACTAAAGACATTAAAGACAGTAGAGTTTTCTCTTCTTTCTTCTTCTACAATCACTTGTTGTTGTTGTTGTTGTTATGTGCCGTCGAGTCGCCCCGACTCATAGCGACCCCTTCTTGGGTTTCCAAGGCAGTATCACTATGGAAGTAGGATTGCCCAACCTTCCTTCCGAGGAGTGGCTGGTGGGTTTGAACCGCCCGCCTTCTGGTTAGCAGTCAAGTGCTTTATCCATTATGCTACCAGAGCGCCCTTCTATCACTATGTGAAGTTATACCTTTGGGATTTTCCTTCTTTTGGTCAATGTTTATGCCAGCTGTGAAAAATAAAGGAAAAAATTCACTATTGCCAAAAATTACTTAGTACGATATCTTTAGAACCTATAATTATATGAGTTATTGCCAATGGCGTATTTATGCCTTACTTCTGAAGATCAATTGCTATTCATACAGCATTATGGAAATCCATTCTAATAGCATATATATTCTATTCTTCATAGTAAAGAGAAAATTTCTCAAAGAAGTAAATTTCACCCAACTAAGGAAGTACTGGTAGTTGTAAGTGATAAGAAACTCTGTTGCCTTCAACTGTAGGTCAATTTACCCTCGAAACAAAAGGCTTTCTGCAAATAGAATTTTCAGTACCATTAGAAAACATTATAGATGTAAGATAACTTAGTTTGCAAAGACAGATCACACACTACTACAGATTAACAAGAATCATCCTTCATCCTAATCCTTTGGCTTTGATACTAAATTCCCTTGACCAAAGGGTTCTTTTCATCACTACTGACAACACCTGGCACAAGTCACCCTATATCCCTTGGCCTTTATCCCAGTACTTAACATAAGAATCTAGTTCCATGCTCAGGGACTGTGGTAGTTAAGGTTAAGTGTCAGCTTGGCTGGGCCTGGTTTTGAGTGGCTGGGCAGCTGGATGTAGTTATTCCCCATGATGAGACTGGTAATCAACTGCACGGTGGAATATACTGGAGCGGCTGAGTAGCTGCCTTAGGAATGTGGTCTGCTTCCAGTTCATAAAAAGTTTTGACCAAGGTCTCCACAGCTTTTTGGTACGCTTGGAACCTGAATGTAGCTGAGTCTTCATTTAGCAGCCTGCCATGTTTCCTGCCAATTTTGAGACTGTCTCTAGACTTGAACTATTGGCCTGCTGTGTTGTTTGGTAATATTGAGACTGTGCCATTTTATTTGTTGACCTTGGGCTTGTTAACTTTAGCAGCCAGAAGCTGCCTGAATGAAAAGACACTTCTAGTTCCAGTAGGTTCGGAGCAAGAGGCAGAGCTGAAGCTCAAGGGCAGTGGGCTTTCACCCAGTCCCCAGAGCTGGCACTTGAACTCAGACTTCTAGCCTCCTAAACCATAAGAGTATAAACTGTTTGTTCAAGATACTTGTGGTATCTTCTGTTAGAACAGCACTAGATGTAACCAGAACAGGGCCACTCATCTCACAATCATGGGTATAAGTACAGATATAGCTACTGATAAAAAGTTCATGCACCTAAACTAGACATGGCTTGGCATTAATAGGATTACATGTTATAGATATAATGTGGAAACTCCAAGCACCTTTGAAAATAGGAAAATCAACATATATCATGTAATGGTTAAGCAGGCTAAGATTATGGGCTCTGTAGTCAGAATGCCTGGGTTCAATGCCCAGCTGAGTGATGTGACCCAAGCATGTGACCCAAGCCCTGTACCCCCAGAATTCCTCATTTAAAAAACTAAACTGTTGAAAGGATTAGAAATAATGATATAAGGCATGATTTAGTATATGGCATATAACAAAGGCTTAACAAAATGTTAAGACTCAATGACCTGACTCAAATTGACCCCTCCTTGGGTTTCCGAGGCAGTATCTCTACGGAAGTAGATTGCCTAACCTTACTTCTGAGGAGTGGCTGGTGGGTTTGAACTGCCAGCCTTCTGGTTAGCAGTCAAGTGCCTTAGGCACTACACTATCAGACCCACTAAAATTATTACTTATTAGGTTATTGTCCACGGAAGGTCAGGAAAAAGGGGGAAGGCCCTCAACAAGATGGATTGAAACAGTGGGTGTAACGATGGGCTCAGGTATAGCAAGGATTGTGCACCTAGCACAGGACCGGGCAGTGTTTTGTTCAGTTATACACAGGGTTCCTATGAGTTAGAGCCAACTTGACAGCATCTAACAACAAAAATAACAGGTTATTGTCCAGATAGCCTCAACTTCATCATTTTTTTTAGGTTGGACTTAATCACATCTTTCACTTCTGTGCACCTGGTGAAATCCAATGAACCCACTTCCTTTACAGAAAACTGCCTTTGTTTCTAACTGCAGTCAAGACAAATAGGCTTGGTGGGAAGGTCCCTTAGACCTGGCCTCCTGGGCTGAGCTTCTAGGCTGAGATGTTAACTCCTGCACTCCTGCAGGTCCAGGTTTCATGTTACGTTCTTCAAATGATTTCACCATGTCGCTTCTGACAGTCAGCCCTGATTTTAAGGTGTGTTCAAAATAATATTAAAGCCAAACACTTGGAACCCGCTAAGAATGCTACAAACAGATGTGCAGACTGACTGAAGGAATCCTTAGAAACAATGATTCAGTGCTACCTGGATTGTAACTAAAACCTATCAGATTTTACCCATCAGTTACTATTAACAAGCCTGAAGAAAAAGATAATGTTGTCTGAGTGCCCTGTTAAGACATACTTGGAGGCAAAGAAAAGTGTATTTATATGGCAATTGTCAAGAATAAAAAATGAGATAAAACCAAATGAGAGGGAAACAGAAATTTAACTCATGGACCTAAAATTGCCATATGTGAAGTATCAAATAAATGGCTATTCTAATCTCAAATGGTAATCTTTCCTTGTAGCCTTTCTCATTTTATTGGAACAAATATTTCATACCTCATCTGTGTTCTATTACAATCCTAAAAACAACATAATATCCAGGATAGTGTTTATACATAAAAATCATTTTAAATGAGGAGGTGATAGACACTGACATCCAGATTCTATTACCCCAAGACTTTAATTATATTCTCTCTTTTTTTTTTCAATCCAAAAATGACAATTTTCTCATTTGGCAACAGAGTTTTTTGGCTCTACTTTTTGATGCCAACATACTCTCATCATGAAAATAAATTAAAAGTAGGTGGTCTGGTTAGTCTTCATAATGCTATATTTTAATCAGGCAAAGCAGTGAAAAAGATTATTGTCGAAATACTGGCGAGTCTTCAAACAACAGTGCACACTATCCATTTTAGTCACAATGAAAAAGCTCTTCAAGAGATTTCGATAAAGGTTTCCCTCCTACTTGCAGTCCACATTCGTAATGTTTATATAAGTGGAGCATATAAATCTTTCTCCAATGAACCCCATGGTTTTTAAAGCAGACTTCTTGTTATAAACTGCCTGTTTCCGTTTTGCCTGCCTAAGCAAGCCAGGCAAAACCCATTCGAGAGAGACTGGAACTAATTTAATGTGCTCCAGGTTTAAGCCCCCAGCCTCTGCGCCTTTACAGGGAGATTTTACACAGTGGATTACTGCTGACTTTAACAATGATTCATACGATAAGTGGCTTTTGATTTGTTTTTTAATGTCAGAAAATATGCATTGGCAAAAGAAATGTCATCAAAATCATTTTGTTAAAACAATGCTCATGAAAGTGGGGGGGGGGATGCGGGGAACAAATCAAGTTTTCACCAAAGGGGTGGGGGGAAGTCCAAATCGCATTTATGACAAAGGCTTGTTCAGGTGAACTTGTAGTTTTGCTCAATGCAAAGAACACAAAGTTGTTTAGAGGCAGTTAGATTTGAGACTGGATAAACTCCAGGATATGATGGGTTGAATCGATATACTTTACCACAAGATCTGTTCCTATTATTAAAAATACCAAAGGCATTCTGAAGATAGACAAAAGCATCATTCTTTATCTGGCCTCAAAGATACCCCGTGTGCTTTTTTCAAAGATGCAAAATTCCTTGAAACCAACACTAATTAAAACAAAAACACATTCACAAAACTCCGAGAAAAATCCATCATCCCAAAACATTGTGGGGGAGGACGACTTTCCTCTGTCCAACTCAAAGGAAGAGAGCAGCAGTTGCATTAATTCAAAAGAAAACAAACTGAGAAACAAAAGCTTCTATTATACTATGATTCTAGATTTCTGCATTAAGCAGCCTGAACCCGTTCATTGGAATACGCTTTCAAAATGCTAAATGTAATGAGATATATTTGTCCCCAGACATTTGTTTCTTCTTTTTTTTTTGTTTTCCTGGATGTTATTTCGAAAAGGCCAAGCAAAGTCTTACAGCAGGGGGCAGTATTGTAACATCATGCTTTCACTTGAAAAGCACAAGGCCAGACCTAAGGAGGAAAAAAGGACCATTATTCTTCATTAGGATTTAACCACGTTGGCATAATTACCCTAATTAATTACAAAATTTATGATTTTCTTTTCTTGAAGCCAAACCTTTTTCATCACCTACCTACAATATTAAGATGTCCTAAATGAGATAAAAAGCAAATGCTTTTATATTGGAAAAAAAAAAAAAAAAAACCATGACCCCAATATCCAGGACATGCTGATCGCTGTTTAGCAGTGGAAGGAGAACTATCTATTGAATGTCATATTTCAATGGCATGAAGACTTCTCCAATTGCAAATATCCAGATGTTCTTTATTGTAAATGTAATATCACATTGGGAGATGGTAAAAAATAAAATGAATATTTCATCTTGGTCTAAAATGAAATGCAGAGCCAGTTTATAAACACAAGTCAATGTGACCCATGCTAATTTAGATGTTAATTTCAAAAATATGGGGTAAGAAAATATTTACAAGTACAAGAATGTCTTCATATTTTCCAGAAATAAACTTTTTCTTTCCATCTGCCTAGGACAGCTTTTGGCTGGCCTGTTAGGAAGTATGGAAACTGAAACTGTTTGTACTAAACGCTTGGCTTCCAATGACTTACAGTGTTTTGGGAGCAGGGGGAGGAAAAAGCAAAATCTTTGCCAGGTCCCAAGAATAATACCTATAGATAGATAATGGCATTTTTTTCTCTTTCTCTCTCTTGCTGAAGAATAATCTTATGGATTTCTCTGAATTTCTAAGTCTGGATGACTGAGAGAAATTTTACTTAATATTTGAAAGCCTTAAGGGCACAGAACAAAACATACCAGACATGAAGACAATCAAGCCTCATACAGCCTTAACAAGTGTTTATGCTTATGTTTGCCTTCAGTTTTAACTCAAAGGTTTACTTGCTTTAAGAGAGTGGGGTATCATAAATTCAAACAAAGCCTTTTTCTTTCCAAACTAGTAATTCCACTGAAAAATTCAATATTAAAACTATTCCTCTAGAGACATATGTTAGAATTTAAAGATACATAAAGAGAGCCTCAGAAAACCAAAACATTGTTGAAACAGAATAAGAACATCATAAGCAGCCAACAAGAAATTATACAACCATGTCTACATCCTGTAAGCTTTAAGTTTCAGTTTTTTAAATTATGTTATTGTTTACTCCTTACTCTTTCTCTGCTTCCCCATCTTTGTTTAAATTGTATTGGAATTGGGTTTGTTTGTCATTGTTGTTTGTTATTGGTGTGTGTGTGTGTGTGTGTATTTTATTGGAGAATGTGGTCTGTTGCCATGCCTTTTCTCCAAGATCTTCTCAATTGTTGCATTGTTTGATAGATTCCTTTTTCAAGACTAAATAGAAAAACTGGGCCTATAATTACCACCAAATTTCCCTCCAATTGAGCTAACCAATGTGAACTTGAGTTGTCAGTTGGGACATAATTCTTCATAATTATTGTACAAAAGAGCCTGTGACAGTTGCAACAAAGTAACTGGCTAATGGAAGAGCACCAGGTATGCATTTCTCTGAAACATCTGTTTGAAACTCTCGGTCATCTGAAGAGTATATAAAATGGTCCCATCTTCTAATTAGTTTCTCAGAAGCCAAAATATCACTGCCAAAGTTGTTTGAAGTAGTTTGCAGGGGCCAGGGTTGCTCTGCAGTAAAGCTGATGTAACTATACAGTTCCTTCAAAGGCAAGCACTTATTTCATCTCCAAATCTTCACATTTGTGATGGAGTAGGGAGCAGCATTTTCACCTATAAATGATATTTTTTCCTTATTACATAAGCCATTTCTCTGTCACCTTTGGTGAAAAGCATTCTGACACACTACATAAGTATTCATTTACTTTCTTGTCTCCCTTCCCTCTTTACATACCTGGTGAATAAGCCGGCCCACAAACAACAGGACATGAGCTTTGGACTGCATTTCTGAAGAACAAATGTATTCAACCCACATCATCTTCCAGATGACCAATGACAGAATTCCAGAGATTGTTGTCCAAAATCTGAAATAGCTTGTAGTAATGTAATAATTTTCTTACTACGGGTGGATGGATACCCTGTACCTGAGCCCTTCAAATCAGGATGTAAGAAACTGAGTCAACCCTGAAGTCATTGGTGTAATGAAGACTTGTCTTAATCCCTAACTAGCAACTTCTCTTGCTCCTCTTCCCACTCTTCCACCTCCTGCCTTGCCCTCAACAGAGAACTCACTGTAGGACATAAGAAGTATTTCCACATGGGGGTTTGAAATCTGAATTATAAATGTGAATTTCTGAAAACTTTGAACTATTAAAGTGGATTACAAATGGGAAAAAATTACCGCAGCATCCTAATATCATCAGATTTGAAAGAAAAATGTAAGCACTGTCTCTGTGACTATTAACAGAGTTTCTCCTCTATGGAAGGTAAAAGCAGTAATCTGTTTCTAGAAAAGAAAAGATTGGGGCCTCCTGTTTGTAGTCAGGACATAGGACAAGTGTTCCAGTAGTGACTGCAAGAAATTTCCTCCATGAAGTGAGAGACTCTTGCCTGGGCAAAACATGTTCAGGGCCAATCTTGATATGTATTTACTGTTGAGGGATAAATGTAAATAAAAGCAAATACTGTCTTAATAGCATAAACTTAATCTCTGTTACAACCTGTGTAGCTCCTGATGGATTCAGTCAGATGCACAGACACTCATTCACTCACTCAATGAATTCACTTCAGTCATTTATCTCTGTGCACATTTAATTTTTCTTAGATAACTCATTAGAAACATATGAATTCATTCTCAAAATGAAAAGTTAAAAAATTAGTCAAATTTGTGCATATGCTGGGAAACACAGTTGAAATTATTATATATTACAGAAATATGAATTATAAAAAGAGAAAGTCTGGTAAGATATTCCCTTTAGTTTGTATTGGACTCTAGTGAGATGATTGTGAAGCAATTAAAGATTTGTAAGTACAGTAGTATTATTAACTTTAGAAAGATCAAAGGAATTCGACATTAAGATGACAAATTGAAATCACCCACTGCCATCAAGTCGATTTGGACTCACAACAACCCTACAGGACAGACCTGATCTGCTCCAGAGGGTTCCAAGGCTATAAATCTTTACAGAAGCAGACTGCCTCATCTTTCTCCCAAAGAGTAACTGGTGGGTTTGAACTACCAAGCTTTTATTTAGCAGCCAAATACTTTAACCATGCAAATTGAATACATGCATGTAAATGTGATTCCTCATAAAATCCCACTAAATTTATTTTTAAAAGGGATTTTGAGGATTTTTTTCTTCATAAATAAACCTACAAATACAAATAAACTGGAGAGTAAATAATAGGAACAACATTTTGGAAGCTTGAAAGTCAATGGATAAGTACTAAAGAATTTAGAAGAACCAAGAAAACCAAATCCTAGCTAATGTAAAAGCGGAGAAATGCACAATTTATACTAGAGAAACTGCATGAAGCTCAGGAAATGACAGGAAGAATTTCCTTGGAAATTAGGATAGATTAATACTAACTGGAATAAAATTATTTGAGAATTAATTAGATCTGTAATGCCCCTCCAAATCACTCAGCAACTGCCTCTCTCCTATCTTGGTAGCAGACAGGTTTATTCTCTGCAGAAAATAAAACAAAGTGTTTGAGCCTAGTGATCAATTGGCAAAAACTGGGGAATTATTAACTGAATGTACAACACTTGGCTGCTTTGGGGGAATACATCTAGGTCAAGAGGAAAGGCCTAATATTGATATTGATGGTTCACTTATAAACAATTCACCAGATCACCTCTAGTAAAACCCAATCCATGACCTCACCATAGGCTCAGCTCATCACATCAGCTTTTTAGACATCTACCCTTAATCCTTGGGAGCTCTGGTAGCATAGTGCCTAAGGCATTTGACTGCTAACCAGAAGGCTGGAGGTTCAAACCCACCATTAACTCCTCAGAAGGAAGATGGGGCAATCTACTTCCATAGTGATACTGCCTCGGAAACCCAAGGAGGGGTCGCTATGAGTCGGGTCAACTCGACGGCACCTAACAACAACAGCAACCCTTAATCCTTGCAACCAGGGATTATCTAACATCTGAGGAATGCTTCTAATATTGAAGGTGGAAAACAACAATTCCAAGCCAAACTCACTGTCGTCGAGTAGGTTTGACTCATAGCTATCCCTCCTTGGGTTTCCGAGGTGGTATCTCTATGGAAGTAGATTGTCCAACCTTCCTTCTGAGGAGTGGCTGGTGGGTCTGAACCACCAGTGTGCTGGTTAGCACTCAAATGCCTTAGGTACTATGCCACCAGAGCTTCTCCCAACAAACAGTTGTTGTTGTTGTTGTTTTGCCGTCAAGTCAGCCCCGACTCATAGCGACCCCTCCTTGGGTTTCCGAGGTAGTATCACTATGGAAGTAGGATTGCCCAACCTTCCTTCTGAGGAGTGGCTGAACAAACAATTAGGGGGGATAAAAAAAGAGGAATGTGAGAAAATCATGCCAGGAGAAGCAAATGTCTTAAAAAGAAAACATCACCTATACCTTTGGAACATTAAGTGAAGCTCTATGAAGCAAGAAAAAAGATATTACTGTAAAAAAATTCAGAATACATACAAATATGCTCACAAAGAACTCTAAAAATGAAAACATGATAGCAATTTTTTTTTTCTAAAAATAATAACAAAAGGCTTAGAAAATAAAATTGAGGACATTTTCCAGAAGAAGAGAAACAAACAAACACAAGAGATACAAAACAGGAAAAAAAGATTCACATTATAAAAACTAGTGAAGAAAAGTCCATCTGATTTCCTGATTGCTGCTTCCATGTGTTTTGACTATGGATCCAAGTAAGATGAAATCCTTGACAATTTCTATTATATCCAAATAATAGAAATTGCAGAAAGAAAGAACAGAGAAAATGGAGACAGGAAATCATCAATCATCCTCCCTCTCAACAACAACAGAAATTCAAGAAACTTTCCTAGAGCTATAAAATAATAAGAGCTCATACTAAAACAACACCTAGATGGCATCTAATAAAAACTAACTGAAAGAATGTCCAGTAAAATATATGAACATGGGATGGCATGTAATAGTGAAATTCCAGAGCTCAAGAAACAAAGATAAAATCCTAAAGCTTCCATGTTATTTTTGTTAGGTGCCACTGAGTTGGCTCCAACTCACTGTCAACCTATGCACAACAGAACAAAAACAGCCCATCCTGTGACATCCTCATAATCTTTGCTATGCTGCAGCCCCTGTGTCAATTCTTCTAGTTGAGGGTTTTCCCCTTTTTCACTGACCCTCCACTTTACCAAGCATGATATCCTTCTCCAGGGACTGGTCTCTTCTGACAACATGACCAATGTACATAAGATAAAGTCTGGCCATTCTTGCTTCTAAGGAACATTCTGGCTGTATTTCTTCCAACATAGACTTGTTCATTCTTCTGGCAGTCCATGGTATTTTCAATGTCCTTCACCAACACCACAACGCAAAGGCCCACAGAATCCTTAAATATTGCAACTCGAGCTTGAATTCTCTCTTCAGTGCTTTCAGCTTGAGAAATGCCAAGTATGTCCTTTACTTACAGTTTTCTAGTTCCAAGTCCTTGCACATTTCATTATAATAATTCACTTTGTCTTTTTGCAATGCCCTTTGAAATCTTCTGTTCAGCTCTTTTATTTCATCATCTCTTCCATTGGCTTTAGTTACTCTCCATTCAAGAACAAGTTTCCAAGTCTCGTCTGACATCCATTTTGGTCTTTTCTTCCATTCCTGCCTTCTTAATGACCTTTTGCTTTCTTCATGGATGATGTCATCCCACTACTCACCTGGTCTTTTGTCACTGGTGTTCAATGCATCAAACCTTTTCCTCAGATGTTCTCTAAATTCATGTGGCATATAATCAAGGTTGTATTTTGGCTCTTGTAACTTGTTTTAATTTTCTTCAGCTTCAACTTAAACTTGTATGTGCATAATTGATGGTCTGTTCCATAGTCAGTACCTGCCCTTGTTCCAATGTTATTGAGCTTCTCCATGCCCTCCTTCCCATTTTGAATCATGTCCCATCAGCACGTGAAGGTCCTGAAAGCTATACTCCACTCATGTTATTAAGGTCAACTCTGAGGAGACAGCTCTTCCCTAGTTGTATTTTGAGTGCCTTCCAACCTGAGGGGCTCATCTTCCAGTACTATATCAGACAATGTTTCAGGGTTATTCATAAAGTTTTCCAGTAATATATCATACAGTGTTCCACTGCTATTCATAAAGTTTTCAGTGGCCAGTTTTTCAGAAGTGAATAGCTTCTTCTTCTCAGTCTGTCTTAGTCTGGGAGCCCTGCTGAAACCTGTCTACCATAGTACTACAAATGGACAGACGAGTAGTGAACACTCAAACAATATCATTAATATAACACACAAGTAAAATCTTGCTGAAGATAACTTAAAAATGGTTGCAGCAGTATATCCATAGGGAACTTCCAGATATGCAAGGAGCCCTGGTGATATAGTGCCTAAGGCATATGACTGCTATCCAGAAAGTTCGTGGTTCAAACCCACCAGGCACTCCATGGAATGAAGACTGGGCAATCTACTTCCATAAGGATTTACCACCTCAGAAACCCAATGGGGGTTGCTATGAGTCAAATTCAATTTGATGGCAGTTAGTTTGGGTTTTTTGTTTAAGCTAGATTCAGAAGAGGACATGGAACTAGGGATATCATTGCTGATGTCAGATGAATCAGAGATGAAAGCAAAGAATACCAAAAAGATGTCCACTTGTGTTTTCTTGACTATAGCATTTGACTGTGTGGATCATAGCAAATTGTGGGTAACACAGAGAAGAAAGGGAATTCCAGAACATGCACCTGTTCTCATGAGGAAACTGTACATAGACCAAGAGGCTGTTGTTCAAACAGAACAAGAGGATAATAAAACCAAAATCAAAACCAAACTCACTGCCATCGAGTCGGATCCAACTCACAGCAACCCCTCCTTGGTTTCCAAGACAATGTCACTATGGAAATAGATTGCCCAGCCTTCCTTCTGAGGAGTGGCTGGTGGGTCAAATGCCTTAGGCACTACACCACCAGAGCTCCTAAGATTTAAAATCGAGAAAGGTGTATGCCAAGGTTGTATCCTTTCACTATACTTATTCAATCTGTACGCTGAGCAAATAATCCAAGAAGCTGGATTATATGAAGCAGAACGCAGAATCAGGACTGGAGGAAGAACCATTAACAACCTGTGATATGCAGATGAAACGATCTTCCTTACTGAAAGTGAAGATGACTTGAAGCAATTACTGATGAAGGTCAAAGACTACAGTCTGCAGTATGGATTACACCTCAACATAAAGAAAACAAAAGTCCTCACAACTGGACCAATAAACAGCATCATGACAAATTGAGAAAAGATTGAAGTTGTCAAGGATTTCATCTTACTTGGATCCATAGTCAAAACTCATGGAAGCAGCAGTCAGGAAATTAGATGTTGTATTGCACTGGGCAAATCTGCTGCAAAAGACCTGTTTAAAGTGTTAGGAAGCAAAGATGTCACTTTGAAGACGAAGATGTGTCTGACCCAAGGCATGGTATTTTCAATAGCCTCATATGCACGAGAAAGTGGAGCAATGAAGAAGGAAAACCAAAGTTGATGCTTTTGAATAGTGGTGCTGGCAAAGAATATTGAAGTACCTTGGACTGCCAGAAGAACAAACGAATCTGTCCTGGAAGAAGTGCAGCCAGAATGCTCCTTAGAAATGAGAATGGCATGATTTCGTTTCACCTACTTTGGTCATGTTATCAAAAAGGATCATTACCTGGAGAAAATATAATGCCTGGTAAAATAGAGGGTCAGTGAAGAAGGGGAAGACCCTCAATGAGATGGACTGACATGGTGGCTGCAATGATGAGCTCAAGCATAACAAGGATTGTGAAGATGGCACAGAACAGTGTTTCATTCTGTTGTACTTTGGGTCGCTATGAGTCGAGGCCGACTCGACGGCACATACCAACAACAACAACAACAACAATAACATCTCCTTTCTACAGATGCTGTTGGTTTAATTCCTTTGTATTCCATCTGGGGAGCTCCACGTGTATAGTTGCCATTTATGTTGCTTTAAAAATGCATTTGCAATGAATAAGGTGTTGGTCTTGCAAAATTCTACCATGTGATCTTAGTGTTATTTCTTTCACCAAGGCCATATTTTCCAACTACTGATGTTTCTACTTTGTTTACAATTTTGCATTCCAATCACCAATAACTATCAATACATCTTGATGCATGTTTGGTCAATTTCAGACTGCAGAAGTTGGTAAGAAAGTTTTAATTTCTTCATCCTTAACTTTAGTGGTTGATGCATACATTTGAATAATAGTCATATCAACAGGTCTTCCGTGTAGGCATACAGATATTATCCTCTCACTGACAGCACTGTACTTCAGGATAGATCTTGAAAACATTCTTTTTGATGATGCATGTGACTCCATTCCCCTTCAATCTGTCATTCCCAGCACAGTAGACCATATGGTTATCTGATTCAAAATGGCCAATACCAGTCCACTTCAGCTCACTAAAGCCTAGGACATTGATCTTTACGTATTCCATTTAAGTTTTGACAACTTACAATTTTCCTAGATTTGTACTTTGTACATTCCACATTCTGATTATTAATGGATGTTTGCAGCTGTTTCTTCCCGTTTTGGATCATGCCCCATCAGCAAATGGAGGTCTCGAAAGCTTTACTCCATCCACATCATTAATGTCAACTCTATGAAGAGGAAGCTCTTCCCCAGTTGTATTCTGAGTGCCTTCCAACCAGAGGGGCTCATTTGCTGGCACTATATCAGACGATGTTTCAGGGCTATTCATAAAAATTTCCAGTAATATATCAGACAGTATTTCACTGCTATTCAGAAGGTTTTCACTGGCCAATTCTTTGAGAAGTGGATGGCCCCTTTCTTTTTCTAAGTCTGTCTTACTCTGGAAGCTCTGCTGAAATCTGTCCATCATGGGTGACCCTGCTGGTATTTGAAATACCAGTAGCATAGCCTCCAGCCTCACAACAACACACAAACCACCACAGTATGACAGATGAATGGTGGATGTTTTAAATTACAAGATAGTAAATAATAATTTTTATACTAAAAATTAAATTAAGAAAGAAACAATAACTAGAACTGCTTCATCAATAATGGAGGAAGAACAATTAGAAAGCTATTTTGGGAACCAATATATGGACTATGTCTAAAAGTAGATTAGCGGGACTGGACAGACATTGAAGATGTTCAGGAAGTATAACCACTTGGTGACTGATTAGATGCAGACAGTGAGGAGAGAGTCAACTAACTCCCATATTTCTAATTTGGTAACTGGATAATGATGGTGCTATTACCAAATTAGGAAAGAAAAAGGAATGATCAATTCTAGGTAAGAAATGATTATTTCACTTTGGGGGCTGTTGAGTATAAGATGTCTATGAGATATTCAAGGAGCCTGGTGGCACAGTGCTTAAGCACTCACCTGCTAGCTAAAAATAAGGATGACTTGAATCACTTACTGATGAAGATTAAAGACTACAGTCTGCAGTATGGATTACACATCAACATAAAGAAAATGAAAATCCTCACAACTGGACCAATAAGTAGCATCATGACAAATGGAGAAAAGACTGAAGTTGTCAAGGATTTCATATTACTTGGTTCCACGATCCACATCAATAGAAGCAGCAGTCAAGATATCAGATGACATCACACTGGGCAGATCTGGTGCAAAAGACCTCTTTAAAGTGCTGAAGAGCAAAGACGTCTCTTTGAAGACTAAGGTGCACTGCACCTAACCCAAGCCATGGTATTTTCAATCACCTCATATACATGTGATAGCTTGACAATGAATAAGGAAGACTAAAGAAGAGTTGATGCTTTTGAGTTGTGGTACTGGCGAAGAACACTGAAAGTACCATGGACTGCCAAAACAACTAACAAATCGGTCCTGGAAGAAGTGCAGCCGGAATGTTCCTTGGAAGTGAGACTGGCCAGACTTCATCTCACCTATTTTGGTCATGTTGTCAGAAGGGACCATTCCCTGGAGAAAGATATCATGCTTGGTAAAGTAGAGGGTCAACGAAAAAGGGGAAGGCCCTCTACAAGATGGATTGATACAGTGGCTTTAACAATGGGCTCCAGTATAGCAAAGATCGTGAGGCTGGCACAGGACCGGGCAGTGTTTCGTTCTGCTGTACGTAGGGTTGCTATGAGTCAGAGCCAACTCAACGGCTCCTAACAACAACAAAGCTAGCTAAAAAGTTGACAGTCTGAACCCACCAGCTGCTCTGTGGGAGAGAGATGTAACAGGTCTGCTTACAGCCTTGGAAACCCTTTGAGGCCTCCATCCTATAAGGTCACTAAGAGTCAGCATCAACTTGACAGCAATGGTTTTTTTTTTTTTTTTTTTTAATGTGACCTCCAAAATACAGATATCCAGTAGCAAGCTGGTGAAATGGATTAGAACCTCAGGAATGGTGGTCTGAACATATGGATAGAAATTACAGCTGCATACAGGCAGTCCCTGGAGTAGGAGATCTATTCCTAAGTGTCTTTTAAGTCAAATTTGTAGGTAAGTCAGAACAGGTGCATATGGTTCTTACAGCCTTAGTTTAGTGCAAGAAAAGCCTCAAAGTCTTTTCAATGATTTGAAAGCTGCACATGCAGCAAGTGAAGATGATGGTGATGAAGAATTTGTTGCAAGGAAGAGTTGATCCAATCATTTCAAAGTGAGGGAAATTTTATATAACATTAAAAGGTAAGCAGGAGTTGTCCATAAGTAAGATGTTAGTAACCCAGGACTGCCTGTATATCCAGAAAACTTGTAATACATAAAGAACATAAACGTTCATAAGTTACAAAAAATAAAGACAGGAACCAGGGCTATTAACCCATGTATGTTTAGTGCTTAGTACAGTACCTTGCAAAGGCTAGGGTTTTAATATGTTTTTTGCTAAATCAATATGTGGAAGAATGAAGGGTGAATAAAAGAGGGCACACATCTTCAAACTGCTATACTGATAAAACCAATACTCTTTTATATACAAAAAAGAGCAAACTTAAACAATGAAGTACCTGGATGCAAAGTCATGGCATAATAAAAACATGGCTGAGTAGTGTGAAAAGTCAGTAGCAGAAAATGTTAAGTAGCTATAATGGAATGAACCACTCTCTATATATATGTTGTTGTTGTTGTTATGTGCCATCAAGTCAGACCCGAATCATAGCAACCCCTCCTTGGGTTTCCGAGGCAGCATCACTACAGAAGTAGATGCCCCATCTTCCTTCCA
Source organism: Orycteropus afer afer (assembly GCF_000298275.1). Lineage (NCBI taxonomy): Eukaryota > Metazoa > Chordata > Mammalia > Tubulidentata > Orycteropodidae > Orycteropus > Orycteropus afer. The sequence continues at coordinate 842,483 of NW_006922364.1, forward strand.
AGGAGTGGCTGGTGGGTTTGAACCATCAGCCTTCTGGTTAGCAGTCAAGTGCCTTAGGTACTACACCACCAGAGCTCCTCTCTCTATATATATTACGTTCTAAATGGAAAACCTATCATTGGAAACAATAAACTAGTTTCTTATCAGTGAAGTATCAATGAAGTACTACTGTTATGTCAACCACAGAGTCTACCTTTATTAAATAATCCAGTAAATGTCATGCACTTTCTTATGAGTTGCTTCTCTTAATATTCAGAATGATCCTGTAACAGTGCTCTTATAGTTGCTTCCATTTGGTAGGGGGAAAAAAAAGAAAACAAAACAGTAGCTCAGCAAAGTTAGTTAACTGATTCAAAGTCTCCATGACTAGTTTTGTGGCAGATTCAGTTTGCAAACCCAATTCCTCACCCCCTAGTCATCTATTATGCACTATACCATGAATGCTAAGGCTACCACAACTGCCTCATCTCTCAGTCAAAAACATATCTACTTGACACAACTCCAAAGAAATACAAGGCTATAAATCTTCAAAATTAGGGAAAAGAAGAACTGGAAAAAAGTTATAAATTAAGTTCTAATCAAAAGCATACCTCAAATTAATTGATAAATTGAATGAGTAAACAGTTCTGAAACCTTTGGAAAAAAAGATTCCAGTATAATAAACTGACCCCAAGAAGCTTGGCCCCTGCCTTAGGTAACTAAGGGATTCTCAGGAAAAAGTTACTAAAAATGTGTTCTATTGAGGCAATTCAAATTGGCCATAAGACTATATTCAACATTTAAATTCCTAATATACCCTAATTTGAATTTCCTGCTCCTTTGCACAGATTGAGAGTGGAGGATTAGGGTGACCAACCATCCTAGTTTGTTTAGGACTGAGAAGTTCCCAGGACTTGAAATTGTCAGTGTTAAAACCAGGAAAATTGCAGGCAAACCATGATAAGCTGGTCATCCATGGAAGCTTCACAGCAGAGGATATATTCACTCCCCAAGGTCACATCCTAGCATGTCCTTGCTAAAAACAGATCAGAAAATACATTTTTCTACATCCTACTTTGGTGAGTAATGACTGGGGTCTTAAAACCTTGAGAGTGGTCATCTGAGATGCAGATATTGGTCTCTCCTTGTCCAGAGCAAAGAAGAATGAAGAAAATTAAAGACATATGGAAACAATTAGTTCAAGGGATCAACAGACCATTGGAACCTCAGCCTACACGACCCTGAGACCAGAAGAACTAGATGGTGCCCAGCTACCAATGACAACCACTTGGAAAAGGATTAAAATTGGATATCCTGGATAGATTGGGAGAAAATATATGGAACAAAATTCAAAACCATAAAAAAGACCAGAATTATTGGTCTGATAGAGACTAGTAAAACCCCCAAGACTATGGCCCTGAGTCACACTTCAGGCCTGGATTGGACTAACCCTCGTAGTTCAACTCTCAGCCAAACAACAGACAGGCACACTAGCTGAACACCTATACCAGGGAGATGCACTCCTTAGAGCAGTCAATCATGGGAGATCAGGAGAGCAGCATTTGCACAAGGAGAAAGCTAGGCAAGCAGGAATACATAGGTAAGAAGGATACAGGAAAGGGGCAACCACAGGGTGGAGAGTTATTACATTGTGGGGATTGTAACTTGCGTCACAAGACAAAATGTATATGAACCATTGAGTATAAAATGAATCTGCTTCGTAAAATTGCACCCATCATAATAAAAAATTTTTAAAAAAATGTCCACTTTACTGTTATTTTTTACATTTTTTTTTATATTAATAATGATGTCAGAATAATTTATATTGAACATAATTTCATTATACAGCCTCTTATTCCTTTATTTATGGATACATGCCCTTTTGCACATATTCAACTAACAAGTTTTCAGGAAATATCAACTATTGCCAGAAATTGTATTAAGCACTAGGCATACAAAGATGACAATACATGGTCTCTGTCCTCAAGAAGTATACTCCAGAAAGATGACAAACCAGTGTTCTTAGAGCAATCATATTATTTTACAAGTAACTTTAAGTTCTTTGTCCATCTTAACACAAAATTAGAAATAATAAATGATGCATTTTTAGTATTGTTTAAGCAAAGAAGAAGATGGGAAATGCCAATGAATAAATCCTTACTCAAAGAAAATACTTAGCACTACCTCAAAAGATAGATGAATTAATGAATATACTATGTACGTTGTAAGTTAAAAACTGTTTAATGTGTCTTTGTATCTTTTTTTATGATTCTCTCCTTTGCACTACTTTTTCGATTAATTAAGCAATCATTTTCTAGCCCAGATCACCATGGCAAAAAGACTTCAACTATAGTTCTAATTTCAGAAGGTGGGTCCATTTATTCTCAATTCACCCTTTTATTTTGTTCTTGGTATTTTGAGTTAAAGAACCCCTTGAGGAAGGATGTTTATATTGAATAAAAGGAATTTGGTATTACTTAAGATTCTGGTCTCTAAAATGCAGGCAAAGTGGAGAACAATGAGGTGAAGTTAGGGTGAAGAACAGGCAGAGATGTGGATACTAAGAGGCTACATGGGGATTGATGAAAGACTGTGCATAGAAAGATATGTTTAGGCCAAAAGTTCTCAAAGTGTGGTCAATGGACCCCTGGGGAACCCTTTCAGGGGATCCACTAGGTCAAAACTATTTTCATAATAATACAAAGACATGTGCCTTTTCATTCTCTTTCTCTCATGAGCCTACAATGAAGTTTTCCAGATGTCATGTGACATGTGATATGACAAAAGATTCAATGCAGAAGCAGATAGGAAACTCCAGCTGTCTTCTCTTAAGTCAGGAATTAAAGAGATTTGCAAACTGCAAAACAATGCCACTTTTTTCACTAAATGTTTTTGTTTTGAAAATTATAGTTGCTTTTTATGAAAAGTACATTATTTATGTTAACTTGTAAAGAATTTGTTATTTTTAATGAATAAATATTTTAAAGTTGTCTCAGTTTCAACTTCTAATACAGCAAATATTAATAAATATAACCCATATAAACAAAAGTTCTTTGGGTTCACAGAAGGTCTTATAACCCAATATCCATTAGTTTAAATAGATCTATTGGCTTAAGTCATATTCTGAAAAGCCTAAAATGCCAAGTAGTAAGTTTAGATTTTAGGTTTAACAAAGCTAATTTTGTACCTTCACTTTCCTTTCCCTTCCTCAGTTGCCCTAACACTTATCAGATGCGGGTACACTCCCCAGCCAAATTTCCTTCATTTGAATTTTAAATGACTCAGGCATGGCACCTCTGTTCCTCCTGTTGAAGTGGGGTGGTTTGGAAAAAACAAACAAACAAAAAAAAACTTAATAGAATTTGCCATTAGAAACATTCTCTTTCCCTCAAAAGCAAATGCTCCTTTCCTTCCCCAATGTTGGAAAAGTTAACCACATATCATAACTTGAAAAGGACCAGGACTTGCAAGAGTCAAAACAACACAAAATGTAGAAAGTGTTTTTAGGTTGATGTAACCTTCAGTGCACCCAAACTGACATGACCATAATGAAAGCAATTACCTTGTCAGCAAATATTTGCCCATCTGACTTCCCAAACCAACAACACAATCCAGGGCAAGCTAGAGAGAGTATTCAAACCAAAGAAAACTAGCAGTTCTTTGCACATGAACAGAGGACAGCACAACAAAGTATTAAGGAAATCATGAATGTGAGTGCATATGTACGTGTTTGTGTACAAGTGCTGGATTGGAAGGGAAGGAGATAAAGAATAGTGGAGAAATGACTAACATGCATTAAGATACAAGGGACGCTGTTTATGTTAGAAATGTAGACTAATTATTTTTATATACTTGCTACAAGGGATCATTTGTTCTCTTCAAATGACAACAGCTTTTAAAAGGAAACCAACTGAAGCATTCAAATTTTACTCAACAAGTGACCCCTAACTCATTCACAATGATTTCATCACTAACATTTTTTTTTAACCAACACATTCCACTTTTTCTATCTTGTTAGACAATGTAATTAATGATTTTTTTAAATGATCAAGGCAAAGGAAGACAGTGGGAGGAACACAAGAGTTAAAGGCAACAGAGGTAAATACTGTTATATACACAATCCTGCAATAATAGTAATAACAATAATATATGAGCTGATCCACAGATAAACATGCAAGCTGAACACAAAAGCTGAATTACAAAAAAAAAAAAAGTTTAAAAATAAAAGGTGAGTGAAGGCGATTGGGACTATACTCATATATATGTTTGACAGAATATATATATACCCATGAATACAGTAGAGCACATAGGGAACAAAATTACAAAACCTTCTTAGCCACAATCAAACACTTGAGGGAATAAGTTGCCAGGTGTGGGGGCTCAGACACAGTCTCAGGTTATATCAAGGTCAACTGGCATAACATAATCCACAAAGAATATGTTCTACATCCTACTATGGTAGCAACTGGGGTCTGAAAAGCTTTGTGAGCAGCTATCTCAGGTGCAACTATTGGTTTCTCCCTGTCAAGGGAAAAAAAAAATGAAGAAAATCAAAGACTCAGGTAAACAATTAGTCCAAAGGATTAATGGCCCATGTGAATCTCAGGTTCCATGACCCTGAGACCAGAAGAACTAGTTGGTGCCTGGCTACCACTATCTATTACTCTGAGCAGGATCAGGATAACAATTGAAGGTTTTGGATAGAGTGGAAGAAAAATGTGGAAAACTCAAATTAATAATAATAATATAAAGACTAGAATTACTGATCAGATAGAGACTGGTGGAATTACTGATCAGATAGAGACTGGATTATAGGCCTTATTCACATTTCAAGTCTGGAATTGAACCCCTATGGCTCAACTTTCAAGTGAACACCAGACAAGCTTATAAAATGAACAGTAACACGAGGGAGGTATGTATTCTTTAGAACAATCAATCATATAAGATTAAAAGTGCACCATCTGCCCAGGTATAAAGTTCTAAGGCTGGAAGGTTAGGAAAGAAGGATGAATGGAAATGGGAAACACAAGGAGGAAGTGTGAAGAGTGCTGTTACATTGTGGGGATTGTAATCAATGTCATGAAAAAAAATTGTGTATGAATTTTTGAGTAGAAAACTAAATAGCTCTGTAAACTTTCACTCAAATTACATACACAAAAAAAAAGTTTGTTGGCTTTAAAAAAAAAAAAAAAAAAGATTCCATGAACAAGAGAGAACCAACCAGTTAACTAGATGACAGTGGACAGTCAGACAAGGAAAGTATTCAGATTGTATGTATGTATGGCTGTTCTTGCGGTTAAAACTGTGAAACATTTCTCTAGTAATAATGATAAATGAAGTGTGTGTAAACACATATGGAATGCATAAATTCTTCTCACCAATGATGATTACACAAAATTATTTAGCAGGCTTAGTGTAAGCACAGCTTTTTTGTAAAGTTTAATGTCTAAAGACAACCCAATTGCATTTAAGACTTTAGATATGATTGTCTCTAGCAAAAGCATAAAGAAATAGTGAATAAAGATAGAACTCAAAATCACTATCATTTAATGTTTAATTGCTGCAGGTGTATACAATTAAAAAAAAAAATCCCTCTTAGAGATGTATAAAAAAAAAAAAACTCAATGCTATAGAGTTGGATCCGACTCATAGCAACCCCTCCTTGGGTTTCCAAGGCAGTATCACTATGGAAGAAGATTGTCCAATCTTCCTTCCAAAGACTAGCTGGTGAGTTTGAACTGCCAGCCTTCTGGTTAGCAGTCAAATGCCTTAGGTACTACGCCACCAGAGCTCCCTAGAGATGCATAGTGCCAAAATAAAATCCCCAAAATTTTCTTTGGAAGAGAGCAAGGAAAACTGCCTTTGATTTATTACTACACTTCATTTATATTCAGGAACCTGACTTCAGATACAAGAAGGATGTTAAAATTAAATTCAGAGTGAGTATGACATCTCAAGTCTACCTGCTCTTAGTCAGGCCCTGGAGGCAGGAGAATCTCCTTCATTAGAACTCTTAAGAGTTTATACACAAAAACACTATGATGGTTCAAGCAACAATTAAATTCAAGAATTAAGACATACAAGCAAATTGCACAGCATAAATAAGTACAAGTGGAATTTTCATTCAAAGAGTTCTTCACATTTTCCAATTCATCCAACTAATTGTGCCATAGTTTTTTCAATGTTTAACCTTATTTTAAGTCACATTAAGATGAAAATTAAAAAAAAAAAAAAACAACACTGCCACTGAATTGATTCCAACTCATAGTGAGCACCATTGGATTTCCAAGGCTGTAAATCTTTACAGAAGTAGAGTGCCTCATCTTCTCCCCTCTGAGCAGCTGGTGGGTCTGAACCACTGACCTGGTTAGCAGCCAAATGCCTTACCTACTGCACCATGATCAAAATAGCAAATAATAATGACTGCTACTACCATTTTACCTGGAGCAACAATCAAACACCTATGGAAGCAGCAGTCAAGAAATCAGACATCACCTTGTACTGGGCAAATCTGTTGCCAAAGATCTCTTTAAAGTGTTAAGAACAAAAAAGAAAATGTTAATTTTAAGACTCAGGTGTGCCTGACCCAAGCTGTGGTATTTTCAATAGCCTCATATACATGTGAAAGCTGCACACTGAATAAGGGACACTGAAGAAGAACTCATGCATTTGAATTGTGGTGTTGGCAAAGAATACTGAAAGTACCATGGACTGTCAGAAGAACAAACAAATTCATCCCCGAAGAAGTGCAGCAGGAATGCTCCTTAGAAGTGAGAATGGCAAGACTTTGGTCATGTTGTCAGAAAGGAGCAGTCCCCAGAGAAGGACATCATGCTTGGTAAAGAAGAGAGACAGTGAAGAAGGTAAAGGCCCTCAACAAGAGGATTAACACAGTGGTTACAACAATGAGCTCAAGCATAGCAAGAACTGTGAAGATGGAGCAGGACCATGTGGTGTTTCATTCTGTTGTAGGTGGGGTTGCTATGAGTCAGAGCCCACTCGACCGCACCTAACAACAACAACCACTACCACCGCCATCAACACTACTACTATTAGAGCTATAAGGCCTCCATATCGCCATTCTTCTCAGCACAGCTCTGAGTGCATCTACCACTGCCCAACACACAGCCACGATAGTAGCAGTAGCTTCTAATACTCTAATAATCATGTTTGCCTTGAGGTTTTTTGCTGCTTCTCCTTCAAACATTCTTTCCTCAGATGTCTTCATGGCTCACACCTTCTCTTCATTCAGGTCTCCACTCAGATGTCACTTCTTCAGAAATATCCAATCTTGGACACATTGTATGTAATAGCTTCCACACCACAATGTTTATTATCATCATAGCACTTACCACCAATAAAACCAAACCAAACTCACTGCCATAGACTCGTTGATTCAAATCATAGTGACCACTTGTTGGGTTTACGAGGGAGTATCTTTACAAAAGTAGATTGCCCAATCTTCTTCTGAAGAGTGGCTGGTGGGTTTAAATGACCAGCCTTCTGGTTAGCAGTCAAATGCCTTAGGCACTACACTACCAGAGCTTACCAATAGTGATACTCAAAAGTATTTAAAATCCAGTACAATCTATGGAACAGACAACAGACACAACCTGATCAGCTTATGAGCTCATTATCATACACGCTTATTATCACCTGACATGTTTTATATATATTTTTGCTTTTTTACTTGTCTGTCTGTTTTCTTAACTAGAATGTAATTCCTAGGATGGCTTGGACAGTATAATACTCACTGCTCTATCCCTAGCACCCAATACTCATCTGTCAGTTTGTCATACTATAGGATTGAATGTTGCTATGGCACTGAAAGCTATGCCAAGAGTATTTCAAATACCAGCAGGGTCACCCACAGTGGGCAGTTTTCAGCACAGCTTCTATACTAAAACAAACTAGGAAGAAGGACATGGTTATCTACTTCTGAAAAATAAAATGGCATAAGAGACTCTTGAAACTTGCTACTGAATGGGGAGTAACTAAAGCAAATGGAAGAAATTATGATGCAAAAGAGCTCAACAGAAGATTTCAAAGGACAGCTCAAGAAGACAAAGTAAAGGATTATAATGAAGTATGCAAAGAGCTGGTGTCAGAAAATTAAAAATGGAAGAACATGTTCTGCATTTCTCAAGTTGAAGAACTGAAGAAAAAATTCAAGCCTTGAGTTGCAATATTGAAGGACTGTACAAGCAAAGTAGTAAATGACACAGAAAGCATCAAAAGAACATGGAAGGAATACACAGAGTCACTGAACTAAAAAGAATTGGTCATCATTCAACCATTATGGAAATAGCATATAATTAAGAAGCAATAGTATTGAAGAAAGAAGTTCAAGCTGCACTGAAGACATTGGTGAAAAACAAGAGTCCAGGAATTGACTGGATATCAATTGACATATTTCAACAAATGGATGCAATAATGGAAGTACTCACCCATTTATGCCAAATTTAGAAGATGGACCACCTGATTGGAAGAGAGCCATATTTCTGTCCATTTCAAAGAAACATAATCCAACAGAATGCAGAAATTATCAAAAAATATCATTACTATCACATGCAAATAAAATTTTGCTAACAATAATTCAAAAACAGTGATAGCAGTACATAATCAGAGAACTGCCAAAAATTCAACCTGGATTCAGAAAAGAATGTGGAAAAAGGGATATAATTTCTGAGGCAGACAGATCTTGGCTGAAAACAAAGAATACCAGAAAGACATTTACCTGTGTTGCACTAACTGTGCAAAGGCATTCAACTATGTGGATCATTACAAATTATGGACAACATTGTGAAGAACAGGAATTCTGGAAAATGTAATTGTACTCATGAGGAACTGTATATAGACCAAGAAGCAGTCATTCAAAGAGAACAGGGATACTTCATGGTTTAAAAATAAAGAAAGGTGTACTTCAGGGTTTTATCCTCTCACCATACTTACTCAATCTGAGTGCTCAGCAAATAATCTGAGATGGTGAGCTATATGAAGAAGAATGCAGCATCAGTTTGGGGAAGACTCATTAACAACCTGAGATATGCAGATGATACACTTTGCTTACTGAAAGTGAAGATGACTTGAAGCACTTACTGATGAATATAAAAGACTGCAGTCTTCAGTATGGAATACACCTCAACAGAAAGAAAACAAAAATCCTTAAAACTGGACCAATAAGCAACATCATAATAAGCAGAAAAGATTGAGGTTGTCAAGCATTTCATTTTACTTGGATCCATAATCAGTGCCCATGGAAGCAGCAGTCAAGAAATCAACTGACATATTGCATTTGTCAAATCTGCTATAAAGATCTCTTTAAAGTGTTAAAGAGAAAAGATGTCACTTTGAAGACCAAGGTTTACCTGATCCAAACCATGGTATTTTCCATAATCTCATATGTTATGTAGGCGCTCTGGTGGCATGGTGCCTAAGGCATTTGTCTGCTAACCAGAAGGCTGGAGGTTCAAATCCACCAGCCCTTCCTCGGAAGAAAGACTGGGCAATCAACTTCCATAGAGATATCCATCTCAGAAACCCAAAGAGGGTTCTCTATGAGTCGGAACTGACTCGACAGCAGTGAGCTCAGTTTGTTTTCTTAATATGTATGTGAAAGATGGGCAATAAATAAGGAAGATCAAAGAAGAATTGATGCATTTGAATTATGGTGCTAATGAAGAATACTGAATATACGAATGATTTCCAGAACAAACACATCTGTCTTAAAAGAAGCACAACCGGAAATGATCCTAAAAAGCAAGGATGGTGAGACTTTGTCACTCATACTTTGGTTATGATATAAGGAGGGACCAGGCCCTAGAGAAGGATATCATGCTTGGTAAAGCAGAGGATCAGCAGAGAAGAAGAACCCCCGCAAGATGGATTGGTACAGTGACCACAACAATGGGCTCAAGGATAGCAACAACTGTGAGAATGACATAGGATCGAGCAGTGTTTTGTTCTGTTGTACGCAAAGTTTCTGTTAGTCAGAACTGACTTGATGGCAACTAACTATATCCCTAGCACATGAAACACTATCAGTCACGTCATAGGCACTCAATTCATTGATGTAAGTAATTGAATAATCTTCTGCATGTGTATGTGTTAATATAGTCCAATGGTTTATTAGAAAGTAGAGAATACTCATATATTAAATGTGATCTGGTACTGAGTTATTAAAAGATCATATAAATGTACATATATACATACAATTTTATAGCATTAGATAAAATAAATTAGTCAATAATAACACGTTACTAACCATAACTTGGGAGCTCTGGCAGCATAGTGCCTAAAGCACTTGACTACTAACCAGAAGGCTGGTGGTTCAAACCCACCAGCCACACTCTGAAAGGAAGGTTGCACAATCTACTTACATAGTGATATCGCCTCGGAAACCCAAGGAGGGGTCGCTATGAGTCAGGTCTGACTCGACAGCACATGACAACAAAAACAACAACCATAATTCAGTATCTCTGATGATTCAGAGGTCACTTTGAAGTCTTCACATAAATAAGAAGACTTGATGCAGTTCTGACAATTCTGCCATTGAGGATGAATGCTCTGAAAGGCAGGGGAATCACTCTAAGAAAACAAATTTACCTTACTATAATTTTTAAAAATGAGCTTCTAATTTAAATTATAAGCAGAAGCATTCAGAATACTATTTTCTCCTTCCTTCCAATAAAGCAAAACCAAATTTCCTGTGCAGGAAGTGGTAGAAATTAATGTCATTTGTGTCATGATGTTTACTTTAACCACAGAAAAAGGTAGAATTAATAAAGTGCTGGCAAATGGAAATCATGGTAGAACTAGTAAGAGTAGCAGAGTAGTAGAAGTAACAGTAGTAACAATGGTCAAATCTATCTTTTGAGTACTACAACCTGCCAGGCACTGCATCTAGTACTGTGCATACATTATCTCTATATGTTCACACCACCCAAAAGCCACTGAATAATATACATGAGGAAACGGGCTTCAGGGAGGTCAAGAAATTCTCCTTGGTAACTTAAGAGTAAGACAGTAAATGATGGGGAGGAAGTGGGAGGGGAGCTGTTGCATTATGGTAAACTGTGGTCAATGACACGAGACAAAGTATATGTGAACTGCTATATGGAAAGTGAATTTGCTCTGTAAATCTTCACACAAATCACAATAAAAAAAAAAAAGAGTAAGACAGTATTGATGATTATAGACTCTCCTCAATGAAAGGAGAAAAGACAGTAATATTTCCATTTCATTGATGAATAAACTGTTGTTGTATTGTTATGTGCTGTCTAGTCAGACCCGACTCATAGCAACCCCTCCTTGGGTTTCCAAAGTGGTATCACTACGGAAGTAGATTGCCCAACCTTCCTTCCGAGGAGTGGCTGGTGGGTTTGAACCACCAGCCTTCTGGTTAGCTGTCAAGTCCCTTAGGCACTATGCTACCAGAGCTCCTGATGAATAAACTAAGCAACAGATAATTTAAAGATCAAAAATTACGTCTCTTGATTCTCATTTAAAGACATCATTGTCTATTGAGGATAAAATTCCCTGTGCCTTCTTAGTTTTACTAAAAGCTTGCCTTGTAACAAAAACTGTAAAATTAAATTGAAACCTCACTCAATCCAAATTCTATGAATTAAAAAGACCTTACTGGTAACTATCAGAGCTCTGGTGGTTTAATGGTTGCTGCATTTGGCTGCTAACCAAAAGGTCAGTGGTTTGAACCCAGCCACTCTGTGGGAGAAAGATGAGGTAGTCTACTTCTATAAAAATTTACAGTTTTGGAAACCCTATGGGGGGAGTTCTACTCTGTCCAAAAGGGTCACTATGAGTCAGAATCAACTCAATCAAAGTGGGTTAAGTAACTATCTATTCTTGCACATACTGCCACAGTTCAGAATGGTTATGCCTCCCCATCTCTAACTCTCTAATGGTGATCTATGGTATCAATTATCATCTAATGGATATTGTCCAGATTTTTGATAAATTTTTTTAATATGATCACATGATTGTTTACTTAATTTTTTGTATATCAGTCATATGAACTTTGAATCAAAACTATTGTGCTAGAAAAGAAAAATTAGGGTGAAAATAAATGCCATTGCCAGTACACAAACTGGAGGAAAACAGAATAAGAATATTGGTAAAAGACAATAAAGAGCTAAGAAATAAGGAAAATCAGCAGTTCTACTACAGCTGGCAACATTGCCAACCCTTGAACACCATCAAGCAACATGAAAGGCAACAAGAAGAGGTACTGGAGGAACAACCACCAAAAAACTTACGTTTAGAAACACATGGGCCTGATTCTGTTAACTGTGTCCCTTTGTTCTTGGTGTACCTGACATTACTTTGAAAGAGTCAAATTTCAATATCACTGAGTTTCCTGACCACATTGTTTTCCCATTAGGCTTATTTCTAAAACAGCTTCTTATAACATCAGTTAACACTTCGAAAATCTGTTCCTATACAATCATCTCATCTGGATTATGTCTTTTCCTTTCTTCCCCCTTTCTTTCTTTAGCACAGGAAAATGGTACAAATTTTAATCATGTTCTAAAATAGTGAGAGAAGCAACAATGACTCAGTGAGTTAAGAAGAGAATAAAAACCTCGGTGTTGAAACACAGAATCCTGGTTGTGTCAACAACACTCTTTGGACTGGAGAAAACCATTGCACATGTATGGACTCCAAAATTCTTCCCAAACTTTTGATAGAAGAAATGATTTTTAAACGACTGCAAAGCATATCAATGTGCAAGATTGTCAAAAAGCTTAATTCTTATTTTTATCTATAGGACAGGGAAAATCTATGATCAATTTTTAAAATATTAGTGATAAACATTTGCTAATATCTTGAACTTAACTTTTTGTTTGAAGTTTTTATTTGGCATAATAACTTATTATGGTGATAATTAATAACAGCTCAGGGGTTAAAAAAAAAAAAAGACTTTAAATTCATTAAAAATGGAAGAGCTGTTCCAAGTAGCATTCTTTTTTCTGCCTATAATATTGATTTTCAATGACTTTCTAAGTACAATGAACCAAGACAAGTTCTGGTTACCATATTTGATCAAGATTTCAGAGATATGTCAAAACATCAAAGGGACATCATCACAAGTTATATGCTGGAAGAGAACTGGTGCCAAAATTTTAAAGCCCAAATTTGTACTATGTCTTATCTAGTTATTTTTATCGTTGAAATATAATACAGTTTCAGCTTCATGTATTTAATTTGGGACCAAGCTATCTGCAGACATGGGCAGTAGCAGACTCTACAGAAATATATTTATGTAGTCCCTCAAAGAAGCTTTCCCCCCCAAAAAAAAGAGCATGGACTGGTCACCAGATGTGGAGCCCATATGGCACATGAGCATGAGATCCTGGAACAATGAGAATGCAGCTAGTAAGCCTAAGAGGCAGAAGTAACCACTCTGATGGACAAATGTTTGGTTTTATTAAATTTCTGAAAATAAATAAATAAATAAATACATATAAAAAAAAAAAAAAAAGAGTTGGAGAAAATGACTAGCAAGCCATATTTCTAGGTTTGCCCTGACATTTTCTCCAATTCTTTTGTATTTTTTTGTTTGAAAGGAAATTTAGACATATGTAGCTTATTAGTTAGTCTGAATTCTGCCCTTTTCACATACAATTCATGTTGAAGTTAAAAGAAAACTGAATCAGAAACAGATAGTAAGATTTCTTTAACTAATGAACAGATAAGTTGTATTTGCTATAATTCTCAAAGAACTGTTACACCTAATCAGTCACTAAGACCCGTATATTCTGTTTCTGGTTTATCTCTTAATTCTTTCCTCCCCAAGCCTTACTTCTTCCACATACATGCACCTCACATCCCCAGTCTGCTACACTGAAAGATCCTGCAGCACGCTATCACTATCAGAACTCTGTGCCTTTGCTGATGCAGCTCAAACTACCTTGAGTGAGTATCCCACCCTGCCACTACTAGCTAATCCCCCTTCATCCTTTAAAACATAGTTGAAAACATGGAAGAAAGAAGGGCTGCTTATGCACAGGGAGACAGCTCAGGGGACAGAAGTGCATGGAGGATGGACACAGGGAAGAGGTAACTATCGGGAGGAAGTAGGAGGGGAGCTGTTGCATTGTGGTAAATTGTGGTCAATGTCATGACACAAAGTGTATGTGAACTGCTGTATGGAAAGTGAATTTGCTCTGTAAATATCTACCCAAATCACAATAATAATAATAATAATAATAATAAAACATAGTTGAAATATCAACTGCTCATAGAAATGTTTTGGCTTCCGTAGGGAAAATCATGTCTTTTTAATTCCTTTTAAAATGAGCCACTGCATATAAAAATCCACCGATACATTTCTATTCTGATGAGAAATCGCTGATGGCAGCTGACATATATAATTGCCATTGTGTTGATTCCAACTCACAGTGACCCTATAGGACACAGTAGAACTGCTCCATGGAGTTTACAAGGTTGTAATCTTTACAGCAGAGCCATGGTGGCACAGTGATTAAGTGCTTGGCTGCTAACAAAAGGTTAGAAGTTTGAATCCACTAGGTGCTCCGTGGGAGAAAGATGGGACAATCTAGATTATACTCTGGCCTACAGGGTAGCTATGCGTTGGAAATGGATCAACTTGACAGAAACGAATAATGTTTACAAAAGCAAAGTATCACATCTTTCTCCTGAAACCATTTAACCACTGCAATATCAGGAAGGAATCAAATCCACTTGACAGCAATGAGTAATCTTTACAGAAGCAGATCGTCCTATCTTTCTCCTGTAAGCACTTGACCACTGCACCACCAGGACTCCTTGACATTTATAGAAGGCTCTATTTATGCCAGACATGATGATAAGAACTGTACATAAATTATCTCATTCAAAGTTATGAACTAAATGTGCAGAGATATTCAAATGTACAGAAGATAATACATTTACCTTATAGACACTACAGAAACTTTCATTGCTTCAATCATAAAATTATCTCCCAAATAAGGGTTTGGTATAACATAAATGCCACAATAACTGAGATTTTCTTTTTTCTTTTCCTAATGCAGCCTCAGTGACAAAGAATAGTCTCTGGTGTCTAAAGGATGCTCAATAAACATCTGTTGGTTGGATGGATGGATTTTATGATCTGGCTACATAGTAACTTCCATTTGGAGGTCAGTCCATTAGCACTCCTACAAAAAGGAAATAGCTTTGCTCCTAAACTTTGTCTATACTTTCTATTTTTTTTTTACTCTATTCTTTTGCCCATAATCTTGGTGATGGAAATGACGCTGGAGATCGCATGATAGAAATTTGCAAAACCAACACCTTATTCCATGCAATTACCTTTTCTTCAAAAACATAAATAGCAGCTATACATGTGGACCTTGCCAGATGTAATACATAAGAATCAGATTGACTACATGTGTGGAAAGAGATGATGGAGAAACTCAATATCATCAGTAAAAACAAAACCAGGAAGTGACTGTGGAACAGACCATCAATTGCTCATATGTAAATTCAAGTTGAAGTTGAAGAAAATCAAAATAATTCCACGAGAGGCAAAATATGTCACTGATTGTCTCCCACCTGAATTTAGAGACCATATGAAGAAGAGATTTGACACACTGAACACCAATGAAAGACCAGAGAAGTTGTAGGATGACATCAAGAACATCATACATGAAGAAAGCAAATGGTCATTAATAAGACAGAAAAAAATAAAAGACAAAAATGGATGTCAGAAGTGATTCTGAAACTTGCTCTTAAACATAGAGTAGCTATAGGGAATGGAAGGAATGATGAACTAAAACACCTGAACGAAAGATTTCAAAAGGCAGCTTAAGAAGACAAAGTAAAGTATTATAAGGAAATGTGCAAAGACCTAGAATTAGAAAACCAAAGGGAAAGAACACACTTGGCATTTCTCAAGCTAAAAGAACTGAACAAAAAATTCAAGCCTCGAGTTGCAATACTCAAAGATTCTATGGGCAAAATATTGAGTGATGCAGGAAGCAGGAAAAGAAGAAGACAGAAGGAATACACAAAGTCACTGTACAAAAAAGAATTGATCAATGTTCAACTACTTCACCTCATATGCATGTGAGAGCTGGACAATGAATAAGGAAGACCGAAGAACAGTTGATGCTTTTGAGTTGTGGTTCTGGCAAAGAATGCTGAAAGTACCATGGACTGCTAAAAGAACTAACAGATCTGTCCTGGAGGAAGTGCAGCTGGAATGCTCCTTGCAAGCGAGAATGGCCAAACTTTGTCCCACCTATTTTGGTCATGTTGTAAGAAGAGACCATTCCCTGGAGAAGGATATCATGCATTGTAAAGTGGAGGGTCAACAAAAAAGGGGAAGGCCCTCAACCAGACAGACTGGCACAGTGGCTACGACGATGGGCTCAAGTATAACAAGGATTGTGGAGCTGTCACAGGACCTGGCAGTGTTTCATTCTGCCGTGCACAGGGTTGCTATGAGTCAGAGATGACTCGATGGCACCTAACAACAGCAATAGAGATGCTTTGGAAGACAGACCTAGTGATTTGCTTCTGAAAGGTCTTAGCCTTGAAAATTCTACAGAGTACAGCTCTATTCTGACTCATTTTGGGGTTACCACAATTGGAATCATTCACCAGCAAGTAACAACAGCAAATTAGGCAGCTTTACTTTAAAAACTTATGCTTATGGAATTATTGCTGATAAACTTTCTTCTTCTCTTTATCTTATAAAAGCTGTGATCTTAAAATCTCTACAGAAGCAAAAAGAAAACAACTTCATAAAAAAATTACCAAAAACGTTATATCTATATATAATATGAATTTTATATATTAAATATATATACATATATATATATACATAATACACGTAATATACATACATATATATATATATATATACATACACACACACACACACACACATATATATAGACACACCAAAACACTCACTGCCATCAAGTTGCTTCTGACACCTAGAGACTGCATAGGACAGAGTAGAACTGCCCAATAGGGTTTCCAAGGCTTTAAATCTTTACTGAAGCCAACTGACTCATCTTTCCACTGTGGGGTGGTTGGTGGGTTAGAACTATGGACGTTTTGGTTAGTAGCCTAATACTTTAACCACTGCATCACCAGAGATCCTTTATATATACATTTATATTTATATTCCATGTAATAATTTCTGTTTTACTCCCCAAAACCTTAAAGTACTCTATATTTACTCTGACACACAAGGGGTTGCTTGAGTCAGAATAGATTCAATGGCAACTGGTTTGGTTTAGGTTCCAATGTTTTCCTACCAAAACTAAATTAAAGAATACAAAGTGAAAAAATATGAGTATCATGTATTCAATAAAAGAAGAAAAATTCTGTATTTTTCAGTGAAAGTTATTAATAATCAGGAATTCCAAACCCAATTTTTTCTAATTTCCTCCTTTTTTCATTTATAAATTATAAATCCAAAATTTTGCTTGGAAAAAAAACTTCAAACACTTACTAATATGTTGTTGTTGTTGTTATATGCTGTTGAGTCAGCCCCGACTCATAGCGACCCCTCCTTGGGTTTCCAAGGCAGTATCACTAGGAAAGTAGGATTGCTCAACCTTCCTTCCGAGGAGTGGCTGGTGGGTTTGAACTGCCAGCCTTCTGGTTAGCAGTCAAGTGCCTCAGGCACTATGGTACCAGAGCTCCTACTTACTAATATATCAAACAAAATACCAACACTAAACAAAAAACTTACTAAAAGCAAACAAACAAACAAACAAAAGCCTACACCATGAACTAACAACTAAAAGGAATCCTTAGCATTCTCTTGTAAAACCACAATAAAGACAAAAAAAAAAAAAAAAAACCCATGAGTAGAAAGTAATAGAAATAGCTCCCTGTGGCAGGCTGGTAATCTATCCATTTCAAACATACATTTTTCCCTGAAATAGGATTTTGACAATTCTGTTTTGCTCAATTGCTAGTTTTTAGGAGCGCAAACTCAGGACACGAAAAAAAAGAATAGTATTCCTGTGTATTGTGTTAGGAAAGATTTCTCTTAAAAACATATGGTACAAATCAACATGACAATGCCCAGCTGTGCAGTTTTTGGTTTCTGCAGAAATGAAATGACAGAAGTTACTCTAGAAGTATTTTCATAATGTTTATAAAATGACACGGCAATAAACCAAAAACCAACCCATTGACATAGAGTCAATTCAGACACTACAATAGTATATTGTCAATTGTAAGCTAGTATTGCTGTCACTGGCAAACACTGAGTAAAGAGACTGCTGAAGAGGGCTCACATGCAATACTCCCCCTATAGAATGTCTCTCTTGAACAAATTTGAATAATTTGCTATTGATCACATTGTTGTTGTTGTTGTTGTTATGTGCCGTCGAGTTGGCCCCAACTCATAGCGACCCCTCCTTGGGTTTCCGAGGCAGTATCACTACGGA
>NW_006922364.1:861238-862462 GCF_000298275.1 Orycteropus afer afer
ACAACCTTCCTTCCGAGGCATAGCTGGTGGGTTTGAACCACCAGCCTTCTGGTTAGCAATCAAGTAGCTTAGGCACTACGCTACCAGAGCTCCTACTTTTAAGAATTAGCAACACTTAGGGACTTCCAGTAAGATGGTGGACTGAGCAGAAAGACTGCACAAACCCTCTTCAACAAAAAAAAAGGAAACCAATTAATACAGACACAGAAGATAATCCTGAACCCCTAAGCCTTGAAGGGAAGGATATAGAAGTGGACTAAACCTCAACTAGCAGAATAATTTGCATGAAAATACCAAAAAAGGAGACAGATGGAGCTGGGGTCTGGCAGCGATCCTGACTGATCCTGACGGCACGGCACAGACAGCTTGGAGATTCCCGAGTGGTGGTAGGATCTAAGAATTAAACTAAAAATCACCCTGCTAGCCAGGGACTGCACGGAGGACTGCTCTGGTGTCTGCGGAATAAACGGAGAAGGTGAAGAAAAAGGTGGGCTGAGCTGTGGACATTGCTGGTCTGGAGGACACTGCCATTTTGAATGCTTAAAAGCTGCTTGACTATTTTTGATATTTAAAGAGACAGTGCTCTCGAAAATTCCTGGGGCTTAAGAACACATTCTGCTTTCCAGCAACACCAAGGACATGCTGGACCTGCAAGACTGAAAAGATGCGACATTCCTCTTCTTACTTTTATACCCCACACTTACTTGGTGAATGGAGGTGTGGCCATCCCCCACTCCCACCTACCTTCTGGGCCTACAGGAACTCCATCACAGTCTATGTGCTCAAACGGAGCCTTGGTGCATACCCTATCCTTCACCGGTATTTTTTCTTTTTGTTTTTTTCTTTCTTTTTTCTGGTGGTTAATTTGCTTGAATTTGTCTGTTTCAAAACAACTATTATTATCGATATTTTTGTCCTGTTTACTATTATTCTTATCCTTCCCCTCCCAGGTCCTAAAGTTTACAGCATTTTTTCTTTTCCTTGTTCCTGGCTAAAAATTTTTTTTTTTTTAAGTTATTTTTTTCTCCTTTTTTTTGCATGGTTAACCCCACTCTTTGTTTTTCTTTCTGCACTTTTCCCATTTTTTTCTTCCTTCATTATTCTCCTCCTCTACCTTTTTCTCTTAGTGCCCCATCCACAGATATTGCAGGTTTTCTTGTTTTTTCTTCTTCTTTTTCCCTTTTTTCTTTCTTTGGTTACTATTTCTGTGTCATTACATGGTGT
>NW_006922364.1:864505-865688 GCF_000298275.1 Orycteropus afer afer
AGGGGAAACCCAAGGAGGGGTTGCTATGAATCAGATCCGACTCGACGGCAGTGAGTTTGGGTTTTTTTGGTTATTTGTT
Organism: Orycteropus afer afer; assembly: GCF_000298275.1. Classification (NCBI taxonomy): domain Eukaryota; kingdom Metazoa; phylum Chordata; class Mammalia; order Tubulidentata; family Orycteropodidae; genus Orycteropus; species Orycteropus afer. Next base: position 864,585 of record NW_006922364.1, read on the forward strand.
CCATCAAGGCTGACTAATAATGAAAAAAAAGAAAAGAAAAGAAAGAAAGAAAAGAAAAATTCAGTTAGATAGTATTACTTCCTCTCATTTCCAGTAACCTAGATGTTTAAAAAAAAAAACGGGGGGGGGGGTGGCCAGGCAGCAACCATGAGGGTGGCCAGCATGGCAAACAAATATAAGGATGCTCAGGATAGAAGATTCAGTTGGTGTAGGAAAGCACAAACCATTATTATTTCCCTTTCGGTCAGGCAAGCCAGAATGGTTGCACCCTTGTTTTTCACAAAATAAGCCCCACCCAGATATGCTTTCAGCCACTGGCATAAAATTTGTATTTGAAACTTTTTTGGTAGACCCACAAAATGCTAAGAACCAAAATTGTTAGCCTTCGCCTGATTACTAACTCTGGTTTCCAGCTGGAATAACATATGATATCATTGCTTCTCAGGCAAGCCCAGTATGAAAGCAATAGTTTACATAGCCTCTATATTCAACTCTCACTTTCCAATCAGAGGTATGGAGCAAGTTCATTTAATTCGATATCTGGCAATATGCTCTCCCTGGGCAAAGGGAAAAAGAAGTTCATGGGTGTCTTTTTCCTCTATTTTCCATTTATCTTATTTAAAAGAAAAAAAAAATCTTAATATGGTAGGGAAGAACAATATTAAAATAAAATATTATGTAAGAGAAAGTGAAATTGAGATGATATATCCATATGCATAAATATGTAAGTCCAATAAAGTTTCAATAAAAGACTTGCTGAGTAAACCTCAAGATAAAAATCTAAGCTAGTTTCCAAAATAATTGATTGATCAAGGAAAATTAAATTAGTGAAAGTAGTGCATTTTAATGATTCCATTACTGACAAAGAGATCATTTGAAATGTAATTAAAATGAGCATTTAATTAGTAGACCTCATTGTGTTTTCCAAATTCATAAGGTTTTCCTTGGCCAATTCTTTGAGAAGTGGATGGCCTCTTCCTTCTTCCTAGTCTGTCTCAGTCTATAAGCTGGGCAAACCTGTGCACCAGGTGCATCTCGCTGGGTTTTAAACACCAGAGGCTCAGCCTCAAAACTCACGTCTACATGTCACCACAGTAGGACAAA
>NW_006922364.1:866688-867632 GCF_000298275.1 Orycteropus afer afer
TGACATGGTGGCTGCAATGATGGGCTCAAGTATAGCAGGGATTGTGGGGCTGGCGTGGGATTGGGCAGTGTTTCATTCTGCTGTGCATGGGGTCGTTATGAGTCGGAAACAACTCGACAGCACTTAACAACAACAACAACAACATTGTGTTTTCCCTCTATCATGTTTTAAAATATTTTATCCTAAGGCCTAAGAATGAGTAGAGAGTCGTATGAGAAAAGAGGGGCCAACAGTTGTTTGGATGTCTGGACCCAAGACAAATATTCCAGTAACAATTATTTAGTTATTTATCCAATCTCTGCTACATAGTTCTCAAGTTTGAATTATCAGCTGGGGAAACGTATTTACACATTTGTTGATGAGAATCTAGGACTTCTTCACTGTACTTTAGAGAACATATGCTCAACAGACTGTTGAATACATGGTAGAGAATATTTTCTTTTAGAAAAGGATTTTCAGATTTTTCCCTCTACCATTTGGAAGTGGCATCTCTCTTGGCAAAAACCTATAGAGAACTATTGTTAGGAGCAATCAATTCAGTTCTAACTCATAGTAACCTTACCTACAACAGAACTAAACACTGCCTGGTCCTGTACCATTTTCACAATTGTTGCTTTGTTTAAGCCCACTGTTGCAGCCACTGTGTCAATTCATGCCCTTAAAGGTATTCTTTTTCCCCTGGCCCTCCATTTTACCAAGCATTATGTCCTCCTCCAGGGACTGGTCCTCCCTGATAACATGTCCAAAGTGCATGAAATACAGTATGGAGCATTCTGGCTGTACTTCTTCGAAGAAATACATTCCGTCTTCTGGAAGTCCATGGTATATTCTATATTCTTCACCAACAGCATAATTCAACTGCATTATTCTTCAGCCCCAGGGTTACAGGTGAGGAGAGACAACTCAGGGACACCCAAAGTAGCAGGCAGGAAGAGCAGGAGAAA
>NW_006922364.1:871259-880494 GCF_000298275.1 Orycteropus afer afer
GCGGGATCGGGCAGTGTTCTGTTCTGCTGTGCATGGGGTCGGTATGAGTCAGAAACGAATCGACAGCACTTAACAACAACATTCTTCTTTTGTCTTCCTTATTCATTGTCTAGCTTTTATTTTCATATAAGAAGCTTGAAAATATCATGGCTTGAGTCAGGAGCACATTAGTCCTCAAAGTGACAGCTTTGTTTTAACACTTTAACAGTGGTTTTTTACAGCATATTTGCCCACTGCAATACCTCACTTGATTTCTTGACCACTGCCTTCCATGGATGTTAATTGTGGATCCATGTAAAAGGAAATCCCTGACTACCTCAATCTTTTGTCCATTTACCTTGATGTTGTTTATTGTTGCTGTTTGGATAATTTTTGTTATCTTTAAGTTAGGGTATAATTCATTTGGGAGTTCTGGTAGCCTAAGGCACTTGACTGCTAACCAGAAGGCTGGCGGTTCAAACTGACCAGCCACTCCTTGGAAGGACGATGGGGCAATCTACTTCCGTAGTGATACTGCCTCGCAAACCCAAGGAGGGGTCGCTATGAGTCAGGTCTGACTCGATGGCAAATAACAACACAACAACAACACTATGAACTTTGATTTTAACTACTAAGTGCTTCAAATCGTCTTCATTTTCAACAAGCAAGATTGTGTCATTTCCAGTGGAATAGAATTGAGAAACCAGAAATAGATCCATCGACCTATGCTCAGCTGATCTTTGACAAAAGGCCAAACTCCATTAAATGGGAAAGAGACAGTCTCTTCAACAAATGATGCTGGCAAAACTGGTTATCCATTTGCAGAAAAATGAAACTAGATCCATGCCTCACACCATAAACAAAAACTAATTCCAAATGGATCAAAGACTTAAATGTGAAACCTAAAACTGTAAAGTTTCTCAAGGAAAAAATAGAAATTAGGGCAAATTTCAGAGCCCTAATTTATGGCATCTGACTGCTAATCATAAGGCAGGTAGTTCAAACTTATCAGCCATTCTTCAGAAGGAAGATTTGGCAATCTACTTCCATAGAGATACCGCCTCAGAAACCCAAGGAAGGGTTGCTATAAGTTGCAATCGACTCTATGGCAGTAAGTATTTTTATTTTTATTTTTTTTTTAATGTATAGCATAAATAGGAGCTCTGGTAGCATAGTGCCTAAGGCACTTGACTGCTCACCAGAAGGCTGGCGGTTCAAACCCACCAGCCACTCCTCGGAAGGAAGGTTAGGCAATCCTACTTCCATAGTGATACTGCCTCGGAAACCCAAGGAGGGGTCACTATGAGCCAGGGCCAACTCGTCGGCAAACAACAACAACATAGCATAAATAGACTGACAAGCATAAGTCAAAATATACAAACAGCAGAAGATCAACTATTTTTGGTTTACATAATAGTCCAGGTAAGTAGAACAAGGCTGGTATGTTTTCTCCATTTTTCAGAGATCCAACCATGGTCATTCTGTTTATTCTAATAACTTCAACACACAACTTCCTGTCATTAGCCAAGATGGCCACTCCTGTTCCCACCATCCAGCTGTTATCTCAGCCAGCAGGAAGAAAGATGTAAAGAGGAACTGTATCCCTATCCTTTAAGTGCACAGCCTGAAAATGGCCCACATCACTTCTCCTCATGTCTCATTGGCCAGATATTGGTCATATCTAGCTGTAAGGGTGACTAGGAACCATGGTCATTATGTTGAGTGATCATGTGCTATATAAAAAGGTCACAATGGGCAATGCAAACATAAAGATGTCTCTATCTTAATGGCCATTAACAAGACAACCATTTGATTCCAGTAAACTACTCTAACATTTATCTACTTATTGTAGGTACCAATTACAAATAATAAACAAATTCAACAATTAAAGATTTGTACATTTTGAATGCTTTAAAAATACTAATCGAGGACAAAACAGGTGAACTCCATGTTTATAGCACATTTCTTAAATTTCTCAGGTGGGGAGTTAAGCATGCTGCTACAAGAACCAACAAAAAGAGTCTAAATTCTGGGACATACTTACGAATATGGTAGACAAGGTCCCTACCTGCACTTACCTTACAATCTGGCAGGTGGAGAAAATAAACATGAAAACAAATTACATCAGCAAATGAGAAGCAAATGGAAATCAAAATGATGGAAAAATCTACTCAAGGAAGGCCTGAGGAAATGGAATTTGAGTTTTTATCTGATTCAGCCATGAGAAGAGTTGAGAAAAGAACATTCCAGTGAGAAGGACTGGAAACAGTAAAAGCCCTGAGGTTCCTTATTTCTTGGAATTAAATTTGCCTCAGCTCTAGTTTTCTTAATTTCAGATTTTATGCATGGGAGAGGGAAGGAAAGAGGGAGCAAGAGTGTGAGTGGAGAATCTAGAGACAAGAGAGAGAGACAAAGAGAGAGAGAGACAGAGAGAGTGTGTGTGTGTGTATGTGTGTGTGGTGGTTAAGTTTCTGTGTCAACTTGGCTTGGCCTGGATGAGTGAGTGGCTGGGCAGCTGGATGTAGTATTCCACCATGATGAGATGGGTAATCAACTCCATGGTGGAATATACTGGGAGCAGCTGAGTAGCTGCCTTTGGGTATATGGTCTGCTTTCCGTATATAAGAAACAGTTTTGGGAATGGTCTCTAGCTTATGGCACACTTGAACCTTGCATGTAGCCATGTCCTTGTTCAACTGCCTGCCATGCTCTGCCAATCTTGGGACTTTCAATGGACTTGAACCTATGGCCTGTTGTGTTGTTTGGTAACATTGGGACTGTGCCTTTTTACTTGTCAACTTTGGGTTTGTCAGCCTCAGCAGCCAGCAGCTGAGTGAACAAAAGCCTCCAGCTTCAGCGGACCGGAAGCAGGAGGCAGAGCTGTAACCCAAGGTTGAGGGGCTTTTACCCAGCCCCTAGATGTTGCCACTTTGAACTTGGACTTAAAGCCTCCAAATTGTAAGAATAAACTCCTATTTGTTAAAGCATCCTATTTGTGGTATATTTCCTGTCAGAGTGGCACTGGTAACCAGAACAGTGTGTGTGTGGGGGGAGAGCTCTACAACACTAATACGGGAGTTAATACTTAAGAGATAAGCATAACGTAGAAAAAAGGCACAGAGAAAGAGGGCATGGAGTAATCTATACAGAGAGGAGGATACATAAAGCAAAGGGTTAGAGATGTTAAAAGACACAGTACAGACTTCATATTCAAAAGTTAGTTTTCTTCACTTGTTGTAAGTACTGCTTCTTGGTGTACATACTTCTTAAATTTACCTAATTTCAAGTATATTGTTCTAACAAAATTCTACTTCAAAATGAGTAAACAATATTGCGAATGAAACATCTTATTTTTTTTTTTAATCACAATGAGTTAAGTACCTGTAAAATAAACAGTAACACCTGTAAAAAATATGCTGCTTTAAACAATCAGTTTTACAAGACCAAAAGGTCAACATTTATACAAAAGCAAAGATGGAGCAAGGAAGGGCAGGGAAACTGGATGGACAGAAATGGGGCAGGCAGGATGGAAATGGTGAGAGTATTGATATATTACAGGGATTGTCCCAATGTCACAGAACTTGTGTATGGATTATTGAATTGTTGTTGTTATGTGCCGTCGAGTCAGACCCGATTCACAGCGACCCCTCCTTGGGTTTCCGAGGCAGTATCACTACAGAAGTAGATTGCCCCATCTTCTTTCCGAGGAGTGGCTGATGGGTTCGAACTGCCAGCCTTCTGGTTAGCAGTCAAGTGCCTTAGGCACTACGCTACCAGAGTGCCCAGATTATTGAATGGGAATCTGATTTGTGCTGTAAATTTTTACCTAAAACACAATAAAAATATTTTTTAAATGAGTTAAATATACTCAACAGGTTAAAAAAATAAGTAAATTCAATTATTAAAGATTTTTACATCTGCATTGCTTAAAAAGGGAGCTCTGGTGGCATTGTGCCTAAGGCACTTGAATGTTAACCAGAGGGCTGGTGGTTCAAACCAATTGGCCACTCCTCGGAAGGAAGGCTGGGCAATCTACTTCCGTAGTGATACTGCCTCAGAAACCCAAGGAGGGGTCACTGTGAGTTGGATCTGACTCCATGGCAGTGGTTGCATTCTTTCTTCTTCTTCTTCTTTTTTTTTTTTTTTTGGTTTTTTAATTGCTTAAAAATACCAATCATGTATTTATCTTAATTAGGATCATCTGTTGTGATTTTTAAAAATTTAAAGACACTCATGGAATCCAAACTTCTTAGAGACATTGAGGCTGGATGACCCCTGAAATTACAGCCCTAAAAAAAATCCTTAAACCTTAAACTGAAACTATCCCCTGAAGTCACCTCTAAACCAAACAATAGTTCACATTAATTCTGAAAGAATATTTTCCCTGAATATTGTGGTCTTTTAAAGAACTATCTACATGTGATCAATGACAATAGCAACTCAAAATGTTACATGAAAAGTTTAGGGGGCAATGAGTTTATGTTAATAATGGTGAGATAATTTGAAAAGAATTGTGTTTCCAGAGGTGGCACAATGTGAAAAATGTAACCAATGTTACTGAACTGTACACGCAGAAATTATTCAATTGGTGTATGTTTTGTTGTATATATTATCATCAAAAATAATTTCTTTAAAAGTACAAAGAAGAGTGATTCTGGAAAACAATGTAGGATGCCAGAGGACTGAAGTTGAATCTCACTTAGAGCATCAGTTGCCTTATAGATAAGGTAGGGCAATAATATCATAAACTATGAGAACTAAGTGAGATGATGCATATAAATTGGCTGGCATTTAATAAAGTGGTTGGTAGTTTATAAAAATTTAAAGGTACTGTTTTTATATTTAAAATGTTATGTAATTTATATGTATAGGGACTCAACCTAAGTCAATACATTCTTGAGCTATCAAAAATCAATTCTAAAAATCTCCCTAACCTAAAAGCCCAGATTGCCAGCCTAAGAGTCATCCCCCAAAGCATCTGTTCCATTGGTCATAAAGTAGGTTGGGGAAAAGTTCAATATCACTTAAATAATAATGCGACCCCTCCTTGGGTTTCCAAGGCAGTATCACTACTGAAGTAGATTGCCCAACATTCCTTTCGAGGATAATAATGATGTAGTTACTACAAATTCCACTAGTTACAAAGTTCCCTGACAAAAGATATTGTTAACTTACATGAGATGCTATAGTAAGATGAATACTCTAAGTGACTAAACCTTTGTCATACTCGTGGCCAGTGAATACTTTGCCCTGATGACTTTGACACTACAGCAGAGCAAGGAACATACCAAGTCAGATAAAAAATTTGAAGACATTTTCACACACCTCCTACCTTCAAAACCTCATTTCATTGACTCTAAGTTACCATTGATTATAACACACACTATTATTATTATGGGAGCTCTGGTAGCATAGTGCCTAAGGCACTTAACTGCTAACTAGAAGGCTGGTGGTTCAAACCCACCAGCCACTCCTCGGAAGGAAGGTTGGGCAATCTCCTTCCATAATGATACTGCCTCAGCAACCCAAGGAGGGGTCACTATGAGTCAGGTCCGACTCAAAGGCACATAACAACAACAACAACATTATTATTATTTTAATCACACCCTATTACTTCATGTGCTCCCAAGCAACACACCTCATGCACAGCCACTCCCCATCTGTGCAGGCTGGGATATGCCTATATTGCTAAACAAGTTTCAGCTGAGCTTCCAGGTTAATACAGACTAGAAAGAAAGGTATGGTGACTTACTTCCTAATATCACCCAATGAAAACCTATGAACCACAATGTTCTAATCCACAACTCACCATAGGGATGGGGCAGGACTAGGCAGCATTTCATTCTGCTGTACACTGGAAGATCATGAGTCAGAGGACAACTCAACAGCAGCTAACAGCACTAACAAAAGCAAGAGAAACTACTGTAATTAAACTGAGATATACTATCAGTTTCAGGATGCATCTGATTTCAGAAATGTTAAAATGTGAAAAGAAATGTACATTTTAGAATCAATGAGAAATGATACTATTCTTTTAACCTAATCTCCCCCTTTTGTTCATAGTATGGAAATTGACCATTACTATTTTCGTGTCAATCATCAAAAAAGAAAGGTTTCCTGAATTAATTACATCACCACCTCCCTGATTCCAATCTCTCTTTGTAAACAGCTGTTAAATACAAATATCCAAAGATATAATTGAACAATTCCTACTTAACCAAAATTATTTAAGACATTTCATTCAAAACAATTGCTGATTGTTGTTATCTCCAAGGAGGGCAAAAAATAGCAACCCTCATCCCAGTTTTGGTTCTGAACAAGTTGAGAAATAAAACTAAGCTTAATAAATACCTGAGGTCAACTATCACCTTTATTATAGACAGAGATCAGATTGGGATATAAAGTCTGTTAGCCAAGCGGGTTTGTGAATATGGAGCTCCAGATTAGCCTCCTGGTTAGAAGCAGGACAAGAAGGAACAGAGCAGGGTTTGTGTGCCTGCTCCCTGTAGCCATCTTGCTCTAAAGCATAAGGAAGAGTGCCCATAATAAGGACAGATGCTGACCCTATAAAAGCTAAGCACCACAGAGCTCTCCGCAGGCAGGCAGGGCTACTCCCAAGAGGAGAAAAGGCAGGTAAGTCCATTTAGTCTTCCCAAATTTACCAACCAGTAAAACAATGCTCCCCCTAGGAGAGGAGGGAGTAAAAGGCCATAGAGAGGCTAAGAGTGTTCCTAGGAAAATCCCTCCCCACAGAAAGCAGCAGTTGGGAAGAGCTGTTACCCTCTAATATTTGCCTCTGTACTCATTTTTTATGTAATGTTATGAAAAGAAACTGCCACAATTTTCCTTCTCAGGAAGAAATGTATCAAAACTCTATCTCCAATCTGTAAACAGCTCTCAGATCTGACTGTGGGAACCATCTTTTCCTGCCTCTTCCCTCACTCTTTACCCAGATGACATGACTGGCATTTTTGCAAGTGACAATATACTATGTTGCTAAACCATTCTGAGTATCAAGCCCCTTGCCCATAGAGAAGCAGAGTGGTGGAACCTTCTTCTACAATACTGATTACTATTAATGGCTGAAATAAAGTCATTTTACAACAGGACCTCCTAGGTGTTTGTGAAGTCAGGAACAGCACTAAAATGTGACACTATATTTCCAATTCAAGCCATATGGCTTGGGAGCTAATGAAGCACCAGAGGATGGTGAAGGTAAAACCTACTAATTTGTTTCAGGCAAGCATGTCTCCACCATTATTTAGGTAAGTTAGATTGTTACAGAAGAGATATTCTGAAATTTAATTGATCATAAAAGAAACTAATTCTACCTATTAAATACCACCTTCATAACTAATAAAATGGTACTGCTTATTTTTCATTAGGAGCTCTGGTGGCATAGTGGTGAACGCATTTGGCTGGTGACTTCCAGTGAGATAGCGGAATATGCAGAAGCTACATAAACCCTCTCCAACAAAGAAAATAGAAACCAGTTGACACAAATACAGAATATAATCCTGCAGCCCTGAGCTTTTAAAAGAAGGATACAGAAGTAGATTAAACACCAACCACTAGAAGAACCTGATTGAAAACAGTAAGTTAGGAGATGCAGTGTGGTAAATAGCATGGTATGGCTTTTCTAGCCATAATCTTGGTAACTCCCACTTTGATGTGAGTAACTGAGTAGGTGATTGTTAAAGTTATCCAGTTGGTGTATTTCTGTTGGTGCAGCACAAAACAATCTTCTGGGAGGTTCACTCTCAGGTGTGTAGAATTCTGATGTTGGGCTCAGTTAGTTTTGTGATTCTGCCAGGATCAAAATGAGCCCTCCTAGAGGCAGAAGGAGTCTCTCTGACTGCTGGCTGAGAGAGATGTGCTGCTGAGAGAGAGATGTGAGAGAAATGTGCTGCTGAGGGAGACACACAAGAGAGATACACTGCTGAAAGAGAGACGTGCAACTAAGAGACTGAGAGAGACAGCCAGCTGCTGAAACAGACATTTTTCATGGTCAGCTGGAACATTCTGAGCACATTCCTGAACTTGAATTGTAGTGTGTTGCTTCCCTAATAAACCCCATAATCTTTGAGTTCTATGCGGCCACTGCAATGAATTACCGAACCCAGCAGAGCTGGTGGGAGCTCTGGTAGCATAGTGCCTAAGGCACTTGACTGCTAATCAGAAGGCTGGTAGTTCAAACCCACCAGCCACTCCTCAGAAAGAAGATGGGGCAATCTACTTCCGTAGTAATACTGCCTCAGAAACCCAAGGAGGAGTCGCTATGAGTCAGGGCTGACTCAATGGCACATAACAACAACAACAACAGCACAGGAGAAACAGTTGGTGATGAGATTAGTAAGAAGGTTGGAGGGTGATGGCATGTCTGGCCTCATAAGAACAGGCCTTGGACTGCTGATAGTGATTCTGTCTTCCTTTTGTGTAGATAGAGGAGGTCAGAAGATGTTGCCTCCCTGCCCTCTTAGCAGGAGACAAATGAAGTTGCAACTGTCAGCTGTCCTGATTGCATGGACTGTCTAAATACTTCAAAGTGGTGTTGCCATGCAACAACATAACACACTGTCGTGGAGTCAGATCCAACTCCTAGCAACCCCCGATTGGGTTTCTGAGGCAGTATCACTACAGATGTAGATTGCCCAACCTTCCATCTGAGAATTAGTGATAGGACCTGAGAATTAACCTGAAAATTGGCCCTGCTCACCAAGGGCTGCATGGACTACTGCATGGGTACCTGATGACTGAAAAGGGAAACAGCAGAGATGGATACAAATTGAGCTGTGGGCTTTTGACAGTCTGGAGGGTGCAGCCATTTTGAATGTTTACAAGCAGCAGCCATTTGGGACATTTAAAGTGATAGCATTCTTGTTCAGATTCCAGGAACCTAAGAATAGGCTCCAATTGCCAAAGACAGCAAGAACATAAGGGAGACAGACAACTGGAAAGGAGACAAGTAGTGAGTGCATAAGTGCTGTCAACTAGCGCATAGAGGAGCACAGCAACCTGCTTGCTCAGATACCTCAAAAAAAAAATAAAGAAAATAAAAATCTTGGGCAAATCAATCAAACACACAATCACCAATTAAATATAAACACAAAAATGTCACAATGTCTCAGAGACAACAGAGCATCACAGTCCACACAAAGAAACAAGATAAAGCAGCAGAAACAAAGGACCAAGAACACATCCCTGAGGAAGGAACAACGAAACTCCCTGAGAAGGAATTCAAAAGAATTGTATTTAG
>NW_006922364.1:880689-882240 GCF_000298275.1 Orycteropus afer afer
ATTGAACAGGCAAAGGAGTAGAATTGAATCAATAGAAGACAGAATGAGTGAGATTGAAGACAAATACCCCAATGTTTCTTTGGAAAGGGATCAATGAAAAAAAAAAAAAAAAGATCAAAACAAAATGAAGAACACCTAAGTTTCATGTGGGATACCATCAAAAGGAATAACTTGCATACAATTAGAATTCCAGAAGAGGAAGAGACAAATAAAACCACAGTGAAAATTTGTTGGAGGAGAATTTCTCTGATATGATGAAAGATGAGAATATATCCATTCAAGAAATCCAAAAACCCCAAAGAGGATAGGCCCCAAAAGAAAATAACCAAGACATATTATCATCAAATTCACCAAAACCAAAGACAAAGAAAGAATCGTGAAAGCAGCATGGGAAAAACAAAAAGTTACCTACAAAGGGCAACCATTTAGACTAAGCTCTGATTTCTCAGCAGAAACCATGCATGTGAGAAGGCAGTGGGATGGTATATATAAAATCCTGAAAAAAAAAAAAAATCCAACCAAGAATTATATACCTGGCAAAATTGTCCCTCAAATATGATGGTGAAATTAGGACACTTCCAGAAAAGCAGAAATTGAAGGAATTGGTTAAAACCAAACCAACCTAACAAGAGATGCTAAAGGGAGTTCTTTGGACAGAGAACCAACAACAGCAAATAACAACGAGCCATTAGCACACATGATGACATAACCCAGAAACCAACCCATTTATGGAAGGATCCAAAGTAAATAAGTCTACAAGACTGTAAACAGGGAACCAGGATATCAACTGGCAAATGATGACAACTACAAACCAAAAAGAGGGAAAAAATAGTGTAGTTACAGAACTTTTAAATAATGAGACAGTCAAGGCAATTGCAAGATGGAAAAGACTGTTCTAAACTTAGGAAGAAAATTATAAATCACAGGGTAACCTCAAAGAAAAATGATAAATCTTCACATCAAAATAAAAAAGTGGCCAAGCACAAATATTTAGAAATACTAAAACAATAGCAATGAAGGAAGTGATAACATGATTCATAAACAAAACAAGCTTAGCACAGAAAATTATATGAAACAAATAAATCAGTAACACCACAAAAAAAAACACATAACAAAATGACAGCAACCAATTCATACTTGTCAATAATAACACTGAATGTCAATGGATTCAATGCACCAATCAAGAGATGGAGAGTTACAGACTGGATAAGAAAACATAACCCATAAATATGCTGTCTATAAGAGATTCATCTTAAAAACAAAGACAAAAATAGACTAAAATCAAGGTTGAAAAAAGATATGTCAAGCAAATAGCAACCATAAAAGAGCAGGAGTGGCAATATTAATTTCTGATAAAATTGACTTTGAGACAAAAACCACCATGCAACCACCACCACTGCCCTAGAGTCAGATCTGACTCATAGTGACCCCTCCTTGGGTTTCCGAGGTAGTATCACTACAGAAGTAAATTGCCCAACTTTCCTTCCAAGGAGTGGCTGGTGGGTTTGAACCACCAATCTTCTGGTTAGCAAGCAAATGCCTTAGGAACTA
>NW_006922364.1:882905-884125 GCF_000298275.1 Orycteropus afer afer
AAGTCTGGCCATTCTTGCTTCCAAGGAGCATTGTGGCTGCACTTCCTCCAGGACAGATCTGTTAGTTCTTTTAGCAGTCTGTGGTACTTTCAGCATTCTTCGCCAGCACCACAACTCAAAAGCATCTACTATGAATAGTCATAGTAGGAGACATTAATACACCACCTTCAATCAAAGATAGAACAACTGGAAAAAAACTCAACACAGACACAGAAGAACTAAATAACAAAATTCACCAACTTGACCTTATAGACATCTACAGAGCACTTCACCCAACAACAGCACAATACACATTCTTTTCTAGAGTACATGGAGCATTCTCCAGGATAAATGATATGTTAGGCCACAAAGCAAGCTTTAATAATTTTAAAAACATTGAAATACTGCAAACCATCTTCTCAGATCACAGTGCTATCAAATTAAAAATCAACAATAGGAAGATCAACAGGAAAAGAGCAAACACATGGAAACTGAACAACACTCTCCTTAACAATGACTGGGTAGGAGAATCTAGGAAAATTGGAAGTTGTCAAAAATGAAATGGAATACATCAAGATTGATTTGTAGGCATCAGTCAGCTGAAATGGACCAGTTTTGGCTATTTTGCATCAGACAACCCTATGATCTACTATGCCAGGAATAACAATTTGAAGAGGAATGGCATGGCACTCATCATCACAAAGGATGTTTCAAGATCTATCCTGAACTACAATGCTGTCACTGATAGGATAATACCTATATGCCCACAAGGAAGACTACTATTACTCAAATTTACGCACCAACCACCAAAGCCAAAGATAAGGAAACTGATGGTTTTTATCAACTTATGCAGTCTGACATTGACCAAACATGAAATCAAGATGTGTTAATCATCACTGGCACTTGGAATGCAAAAGCTGAAAACAAAAAAAATCACCAGTAGTTGGAAAATTTAACCTTGGGGACAGAAATAACTCTGGAGATCACATGATAGAATTTTGCAAGACCAACAACTTATTCATTGTAAATACCTTTTTCCAACAATACACATGGCAGCTATACGCATGGACTTCACCAGATGGAGTACACAGGAATTAGATTGGCTATATCTTTGGCAGGACGTAATGGGAAAGCTCAATATGTTTAGCCAAAACAAGGCCAGGAGCTGATTGCGGGACAGACCATCAACTGCTCATATGCAAGTTCAATTTGAAGTTGAAGACAATTAAAACAAGTCCACG
>NW_006922364.1:884310-888766 GCF_000298275.1 Orycteropus afer afer
TTGCCCTTGAGCTGAGAGTACCTAAAGCAAATGGAAGAAATAACAAGATAAAAGAGCTGAACAGAAAATTTCAAAGAGCAGCTCAAGAAGATAAAACCAATTATTAAAATGAAATGTGCAAAGAACTGGAGTTAGAAAACCAAAAGAGAAGAACACACTCGGGATTTCTCAAGGAAAAAATTTAAACCTCAAGTTGCAATTTTGAAAGATTCTACAGTAAAATATTGAATGATACAGGAAGCATCAAAAGAAGATTGAAGGAATACACAGAGTCACTGTACCAAAAAGACTGGTTGATCTTCATCCATTTCAGGAGGTGGAATAAGTTCAAGAACAAATGGTATTGAGGGAAGAAGTTGAAGCTGCAGTGAAGCAATAGCCAAAGAACAAGACTCCCGGAATTGACAGAATACCCAGTGAGATATTTCAATAAATGGATGCTGGAGGCACTCACTTAACTATGTCAAGAGATTTGAAAGACAGCTACCTGGCCAACTGACTGGAAGGGATCCATATTGTACCTATTCCAAAGAAAGGTGATCCCACAGAATAGAAATTATCAAACAATATCATTAATATCACACATAAGTAAAATCTTACTGAAGATAATTCAAAAACGGTTGCAGCAGTATATTGACAGAGAACTTCCAGAAATGCAAGCTGGATTTAGAAGAGGATGTGGAACGAGGGATATCATTGCTGATGTCAGAAGGATCTTAGTTCAAAGAATACCAGAAAGATGTTTACTTGCATTTTATTGACTATACAAAGGCATTCGATTGTGTGGATCATAACAAATTATGGGTAACATTGAGAAGAATGGGAATTCCAGACACTTAATTGTGCTCATGAAGAACTTGTACATAAATCAGGAGGCTGATGTTCAAAGAGAACAGGGGACATTGCATGGTTCAAAATCAAGAAGGGAGTGTGTGAGGGTTGTATCCTTTCATCATACTTATTCAATCTGTACGCTGAGCAAATAATCAGAGAAGCTGGACTATATGAAGAAGAATGTGGCATCAGTATTGGAGGAAGAATCATTAACAACCTGTGATATGATGACAACGCAACTTTGCTTGCTGAAAGTGAGGATGATTGGAAGCACTTACTGATGAAGATTGAAGAATACAGTCTGCAGGATGGAGTACAACTCAATATAAAGGAAACAAGAATCCTCACAACTGGACCAATAAGCAGCATCACGATAAATAGAAAAAAGATCAAACTTGCCAAAGACGTCTTATTGCTTGGTTCTACAATTGACGCCAATGGAAGCAGCAGTCAAGACATCAGACAATGTATAGCACTAGACAAATAAGCTTCAAAAGACCTCTTTCAAGTGGCAGGACACAAGATCAACATGCAAACATCAGTTGGATTCCTCTACATCAGCCAAGAGATTGCTGAAAAGGAAAAGGAAATCAATACCATTAACAACAGCTCCTAAAAAAATAAAATAGTTGGGAATAAATCTCACTAGGGACACAAAAGACCTTTACAAAGAAAACTACAACTCACAACTCACTACTTCAAGAAACCATAAGAGATCTGCATAAATGGAAGAACATACCATGCTCATGGATAGGAAGATTGAACACTGTGAAAATGTCAATACTACCCAAAGCAATCTATGCATTCAATGCAATCCCAATCCAGATCCCATCAACATTCTTTAAGGTATGGAAAAACCAATCATTAACTTTATATGGAAAGAAAAGAGACCTCAGATAAGTGAAGCAGTATTGAAGAAGAAGAACAAAGTAAGAGGTCTCACACTCCTGGACATCAAAACCTACTATACAGCCACAATGGTCAAAATGCCTGGTATTGGTACAACGGCAGACACATAGACCAGTGGAATAGAATTGAGAACCTAGAAATAGATCCATCAACCTATGGTCAGCTGATCTTTGACAAAGGGCTGAAATCCATTAAATAAGGAAAAGATGCTCTCTTTCACAAATGGTGCTGGCAAAACTGGATATCCATTTGCCACAAAAAAAAAAAAAAAGAAAGAAACAAGAGCAGTACCTGACATCATATACACAAAAACTAACTCCAAATGGAACAAAGACTTAAATGTAAAACCTAAACTATAAAGTTCCTCAAGAAAAAAATAGAGACAAATTTGTTGTCGTTGTTGTTGTTATGTGCTGTTGAGTCAAACCCAACTCATAGCGACCCCTCCTTGGGTTTCCGAGGCAGTATCACTACGGAAGTAGGATTGCCCAACCTTCCTTCCGAGGAGACAAATTTAGGGGCCCTTATATATAGCATAAATAGACTATCATGCATATCCAAAATGCACAAACAGCAGAAAACAAAATAGATGAATGAGACCTAAAAATTAAATTTTTATGTGCTTCCAAAGACTTCTTCTAAAAAGTCAAAAGAGAACTTATAGGTTGGGAAAAAAATATTTGGCTACGACATATCTACAAAGAACTTATCTCTAAAATTTATAAAAACTCCAACAGCTCAACAACAAAAAGACTAATAATCCAATTTAAAAATGCACAGAAGACATGAATAGACACTTCACCAAAGAGGATATTCAGGAGGCTGGCAAATACATGAAGAAATGCTCACAATCATTAGCCATCAAAGAGATGCAAATCAAAACAACAGTGAGATACCATTGGGCCCCAGCACTAATAGCAAAGTTCAACAAAACAGAAAATAACAAATGCTGGCAAGGATGCGGAGAGATTGGGACTCTCATACACTGCTGGGGGGACTGTAAAATGATACAACCACCGTGGAAAGCAGTATGGCAATTGCTTAAAATATTGAAATTAGAAACACCATTTGACCCAGCAATCTCATTGTTGTTGTTATGTGCCATCGAGTCAGACCTGACTCATAGCAATCCCTCTTTGGGTTTCTGAGGCAGTATCACTACGGAAGTAGATTGCCCAACCTTCCTTCCAAGGAGTAGCTGGTGGGTTTGAACCGCTAGCCTTCTGGTTAGCAGTCAAATGCCTTAGGCACTAAGCTACCAGAGCTCTTAGCAATCTCATTACTAGGTATATATCCTAAGGAAGTGAGAGCCAGGACAAGAACAGATATACGCACACCCATGTTCACTGCAGCACTATTAACAAAAGCAAAAAGATGGAAACAACCTAGGTGCTTATTAGTAGAGGAATGGATAGCCAACTATGGTACATAAACATAATGGAATACCATGCAATTCCAAAGAATACTGTAGAATCTGCAAAACATCGCGTAACGTGCATGAACTTGGAGGACATTATGCTGAGTGAAATAAGTCAATCACAGAAGGAAAAATATTGTATTAGTTCATTATTGTAAAAAAAATCAAGAAAAGCTTTATGTATGGAAGGAAACTTTCTTTGTTGGTTACCAGGGGTGGGATGGTAGGGGAGGAAACACTGCAAAAAAAAATTTTTTTAATAATAAATAAAAAACAAAAAGAAAGAAAACATTTGGCTGCTAAGCCAAAGGTTGGCGGTTAGAACCTACCAGCCCCAGATGTGGGATTCTGCTTCTGTAAAGATTGATAGCCTTGGAAACTCACTGGGCCAGTTCCACTCTGCCCTAAAAGGTCACTATGAGAGAATCAATTTGACGGCAGTGGGTTTAGTTTGGAGTTAGTTTTCACTGCAAAGATGGTTAAAATTGAATACTAAAGCACTATTTTACCTGGATTATCTTGAAAAGCTTTATAGCTCATTTATATTTTATTTAAAAATAATTTTTCAAGTTGGATTTCTTATTTAGAATTGTAAATCATGCTTACAGAAATAACTGAAGATGGATACTATATATATGTATGCATATATACATATATTTTTTCACAAGGTATATTTTTGGAAAGTATAAACACAGCTGTTTCTTTTACTACATAGCTTGCTATTATTTTACAACCACAATAAATTATAGTCAATAAAAGTTTTTTCTTTCTGACAATTAGCATAAAAACATCAGCTACACATTATAAAAACAATGAGACTTAAATCTAGATTTAAAGGAAAATACTGTTAAATATTATTAAACAGTATAGAAAGAGAGTTGAATTTTTCTAAATGATAGTCTCATTCTACCTTAATAAATTGTGATTTGGGAAAACAAAATCTAAGTGAGAATATACTAAAAGCATCACACACATAAAATAAATTGGTACTTGTAATAGTACTGGCTCAGTCAAAGGATAAATAATAACTTATTGGGCACTGACTTATTATACCACTCTATACTATACTTAGGGAGCTCTGGTGGCATAGTGCCTAAGGCATTTGACTGCTGACCACAAGGCTGGCAGTTCAAACCCACCAGCCACTCCTCGGAAGAAGGATACTTAGGAGCTCTGGTAGCATAGTGCCTAAGGCACCTAACTGCTAACCAGAAGGCTGGGGTTCAAACCCCCCAGCCACTCCTTGGAAGGAAGGGTGGGCAATCTACTTCCGTAGTGATACTGCCTCGGAAACCC
>NW_006922364.1:888866-895629 GCF_000298275.1 Orycteropus afer afer
AAGAAGGATACTTAGGAGCTCTGGTAGCATAGTGCCTAAGGCACCTAACTGCTAACCAGAAGGCTGGGGTTCAAACCCACCAGCCACTCCTTGGAAGGAAGGGTGGGCAATCTACTTCCGTAGTGATACTGCCTCGGAAACCCAAGGAGGGGTTGCTATAAGTCAGGGCCAACTAGATGGCACATAACAACAACAACAACAACGTACTATACTTACATTTGAACTATGGTGTTGGTAAGGAATGTTGACTATACCATGGATTGTTAGAAGAACAAATGACTCTTAGATAAAATACAACTTAGAATACTCCTTAAGAACAGGATGATAAGACTTACTTGGGACATGTCATTAAGAAAGATCAATTACTAGAAAGGACATCATGGTTGGTAGAGTAGAGGTTCAGCAAAAACAGGGAAAACTCTCAATGAGATTTATTGACACAATAGCCAAAACAATGGACTGTAAGACACCAACAATCATAAACATGGCACAGGACTAGCCAATGTTTGCTTCTGTTATACATAAAGTCACCATGAGTGAGAGCTAATTTGACAGCAACTAACAACTAACATTTGTTGTTAGTTGCTGTCAAGTTGATTCTGACTCATGGTGACCCTTTTGTGCCAAGTTAAACTGCTCCATAGGGTTTTCATGGCTGCAACGTTTCAGAAGTAGATCGTCAGGCCTGTCTTCCACGGTGCTTCTCTCTTCCAAGCTTAGGTTTGAACCACCCATCTTTTGGCCAGTAGTCAAGTGCTTAACTGTTTGACTACCAATATACTATATATAAGGAGCTCTAATGATGTAGTGGCTAAGGCACTTGGCTATTAACCAGAAGGTTGCTGGTTCAAACCTGCCAGCCACTCTGGGAGAAAGATGAAGCAATCTAGTTCCATAAAGATTAACAGCCTTGGAAATGCAGTGGGGGTGGCTATAAGTTGGAATTGACTCAATGGCAGTGGGTTTGGTTATTGGATACTGTGTATATTATACTACATTTTACTTAGTAATGTACACATACAATCTCATTCAATACCAACAATAACACTATGTGGTAGATACTTTATTCTTATTTAGTTGAGGAAACCCAATCACACTTCCTTACTATATTACAAAAAAAAAAAAAAGGAATTTTTCATATACTACCACTAAATTGGGAGCTCTGGTGGCATGGTAGCATGGTGGCGTAGTGCCGAAGGCATTTGACTGCTAACCAGAATGCTGGTGGTTCAAAGCACCAGTGGTAGATTAGGCAATCTACTTCCATAGTGCTGCTGCCTCAGAAAACCAAGAGGGGATCACTAAGAGTACGATCTGACTTGATGGTAGTGAGGGGTTTTATTTTTCCTTTTTTTTTTTGGTACCACACTACTTAATTTAGTGGTACCAAAAAAAAAAAAAAAAAAACAACCTCACTGCCATCAAGTCAGATCCTACTCTTAGTGACCCCCACTTTGGGTTTCCAAGGCAGCAGCACTATGGAAGTATACTGACCAATCTACCATGGGGGAGCTCTGGTAGCGTAGTGCCTAAGGCACTTGACTGCTAACCAGAAGGCTGGAGGTTCAAACCCACCAGCCACTCCTTGGAAGGAAGGTTGGGCAATCTACTTGTGTAGTGATACTGCCTCAGAAACCCAAGGAGGGATCGCTATGAGTCGGATCCTACTCGACAGCACATAACAACAACAACAAATTAAGTAAATTTGTACTTCGATTAAAAGAAAGCAAAGTTATGTTTACAAGCGAATAGATCTACTAATAGAATCATAAATGTATGAGTGTTCAAGGTTAAGCTTGTTCTTTTCTAAACTTTAAATTTGAGAAACAAACAGAATTATTTGGTAATTAGCACACATCCACTGAAAGCATAAAACATACTTGTGATATTGTACGTTAGGGATCAGGAAAGGAATACAAAGTTGTGAAGACTCTTCATTTATCTATTTATTTTTAATGTGCTCACTGATAATAAATATTAGATTTTCCCAAAAATACTCAAAACATAATTCTTTTGAAGACATAACACATTATCTCTCTAGTCTGAATTCTTAAATCTGTCATTTTTAGGAACATGAGTCAAACATAACTTTTATGAATAGTACTCAAATCTGCTACTAACTAGTCATTAAATGAACACCAAAACCACTAGGCCAGGAGATGGCAGTAAGTAAAAGAAATAAACTTGTTTTTAATTGGAGTGGATTTCCAAGTCCAATTTCTTTTTCTTATCCAAGGTTGTCCATAATGTTACTTGGGCCATAAAGTCAACATTGAGGTTTCAGTGATGGAGGCCTGGTAGAGAGTGGTAGGAACAGTCTCTAAAGAAATAAACAATTTTCAATGCTGGCTGAGATTTGTATCTTGGTGGCTCGCAAGCCCTTTGGGCAAAGCTACCAGTTGTCCTCATGCTCAAAATAGACTCAAATCCCTGCTTTTAAACCAATGGCTTTAAAGGGGACAGCTGACCACATATTATGATTTATTATACTAATGGATGAGTATATACCATATAAAATAAGCATGTTCATAAACAAAGAGCAATTACGAAAGCCAGTTTGTAAGCTTGCCTGTGCTAAAACACTAACTTGTGAGGTGCAGAAATGACTGAGAACACAATGCTTGTCACGGTGATGTACAATTATGGTAAAAGTAGGGTTTTAGTATTTTAAATGCTCAGTTGTTTTTCCCAGTCTATTTATTCCTTTTCCACAAACTGCAAGAACCACACTGAGCACCATGGTCATGTCTCAGGAAGTCTAATGTGGAACAAGGGATTCCAGAAATTACTTGTAAGATAGTTTATAATCAATATTGTATCAAATTTCTTCAGAAATTTGTAAAAGTGAGTTTGGAAGGTTATTATCCTTGGGAGGAAACTACAGTATAGGATTGTTTCAAAACCCTGTTGTTAGATTTGGAACCTAGATGTTCACCTTAGAGGACATTCAGTGGCGGACAGCAGCAGGGTGAGAAGGTTGTCTATTCAGTAGGATAAAGAAGAGGTAGGGAGTTTGCAACAGCAGTCTAGACTAGGTTGTCAGAGTCCAATGGGGTGAACAATGTGTCTCTGGGAAAAGGTAATGGAAGCCCAGCACAGAATGTTAGAACTAAAACAGGATAAGGATGGATTCTGCACATAGGGAATGGGAGGGCCTAGGATAGAATGTGGGAGCTCTGGTGGCATAGTGGGTAAGGCATTCAGCTGCTAACTATAAGGTCGGTGGTTCAAACCCACAGCCACTCTACAGGAGAAAGATGAGGCAGTCTGCTTCCAATTCACTCCTTGGAAACCCTATGAGGCAGTTCTACTCTGTACTGTAGGGTAGCTATGAATTGGGATTGACTCAGTGGCATTGGGTTAGGATGGAATGTTAGAACTCAAAAGGAATGGTAAGCATCCACATGGAATATGGAGAGCAAATGCCCAGAACAGAGAATCAGAACCCGAGCAAAGAGAAAAGTGTGCACACAGAAATCAGGGCACAAGTGGTGTGAGAAGAGCATCTGGGGGACAGAAATTGTTAGACGAAAAGAGAGTAACAACAGCCTTGAATGAGCTTTCAGAACCAAAAAGAGTGAGAAAGCTACCCAGGTGAGGGTGAGGGAGCAGGAATATCCCAGTACAAAGTATCAAACTCTAAGCAGAATAAGGAGGGCATCTGTTGAGGGAAGGATTTAAACAGTGTACCATTGTGTGAAGTGAAAGACTATGTATGTGGGGTTGCCCATGGCCTGGAGCAGGAAGACAGGGCCAAGTGAGACATCCATGAAAGAGGTAGCAGCTGTAATACGAGGTTACTTACATATAAGGGAAATGATGAAATAATTAAACAAATTGAGTATAATAGGAAGTGGGTTTCTTACTTTCAGAGAAGTTACAGATATGGAAAAGGAGAAAACTAAAATGAACTGTGTGGTACTGAATTGGAATTATGACATCAATATTGACTCATGATTTTTAACAAATAGATAAATAGATACATGTAGAAAATAGAAATAAATATATAAACTATGTATATGTATCTAGGAGTTCTGGTGGCGTAGTGCCTAAGGTATTTGACTGATAACCAGAAGGCTGGTGGTTCAAACCTACAAGTGACTCCTCGGAAGGAAGACTGAACAACGTACTTCTGTAGAGATACTGCCTCAGAAACCCAAGAAGGGTCACTGTAAGTCAGGACCAACTCAATGGCAGTGAGTTTAGTTTTATATATGTATGTGTGTATGCATATGCATGCATATATTCCCTAGCTCTGTCCACTAGGACAACCTAGGATCAGTTACAACCCAACAGCAATGCACAAAACTACCATCCAGTTCTTGGTATTTAAACACTTCATCATAACAGGAGTCAAGGCTCTTTGGAGAAAAGGCTGATTCTAGGGATGGAGCAAAAAAGAGAAAAGGACAAGATAAGACTTCAAACCTTACTGTCACAGAAAATAAGTAAATACTGAAAAAATGATAGGACATGTTGAAAGGACAGAGAGGGCCCTTCAAAGGGGAACACAGTGGCCAAAATAAGACAATTTGAACATTAAAATAATGATAGTAACAGATTACTACTTCTTAAAATAAAGTACAATCTGTACATCCATACTGATATAAATTTTAAAAAGAGAAAACTATCCCACAAAACAGAAGAGTAATTTAAAAATATAAGAAGGAATAAAGGAATTAGTAAGTAGCCACTTGACAATCATCATCATGAAACTTAACTTGGAAAGATACATTAATGGTTGTTAAAATTAATGGATGAAAATTTAATAAGGGAGAGCATATTTACATAATCTGAAAATATCTTAACCATATTTATTCAATTTGTATGCTGAACAAATAAACCAAGAATTTGGAGTATATATAGAAGAACACAGCATCAGAATTGGAGGAAGACTCATTAACAATCTGAGATATACAGATGATACAATGTCACTTGCTGAAAGTAAAGAGAACTTGAAGCTTTTACTGATGAAGATGAAAAAACAGCCCTCAGTATGGATTACACCTAATATTAAGAAAACAAAAATACTCACAACTAGACAAGTAAGTAACATCATGACAAACAGAGAAAAGAACAAAGTTGTGAAGGATTTCATTTCACTTGGATCCACAATCAACGCCCCTGGAAGCAGTAGTCAAGAAATCAAATGAAAGACAAATTTGCTGCAAAAAACTTCTTTAAAGTATTGAAAAACAAAGATGTTACTTTGAGGACCAAAGTGCACCAGATTCTAGACAGGACATTTTCAGTCACCTCATGTGCATGCGAAAGCAAGACAACAAATAAGGAAGACCAAAGGAAAACCGATGCTTTTGAATTGTGGTGATGGCGAAGAATATTTAATATACCATGGATCGCCAGAAGAACAAACAAATCTTTCTTGGAAGTACAGCCAGAATCCTCCTCAGAATAGAGGACAGTGAAACTTTGTTTCATGTCTTTGGACTTGTTTTCAGGAGGGATCAGTCCCTGGAGAAGGACATCGGGCTTGGTAAAGCAGAGGGTCAGTAAAAAAGAGGAAGACACTCGGTGAGATGGATGGACACAGTAGCAGTAACAATGGCTCAAGCATAGCAGTGACTGTGAGGATGGCACAGGACCAGATAGGGTTTAGTTCTGTTGTACATAATGCCACATGAGTCAGAACTGACTTGAAAACACTTAACAATAATACTTCAAAAGAAAGCATTTTTTTTTTTTTTTACACAGTATGGAAAGAGTCTTCCAGTTGAGTTTTAATTTGGGATATTCAGAAAATATGGCTCAGAAAACATGTCACCAATATGATTTATTACTAAATACAATAAATATCCAAGTTTTTCCATGGAAGTGAAAATTTTAATTATTAATATCCCAAGAATCCCACAGTGCAACATACCTGGAGAAGGAGCCTCTCAAAAGCCAGAAAATTGTCCCATTTGGTAGTCTGCAGGTGTTTCAGAGTTTGAACTGTAGCCAGCCCAAGTTGTAGGAGACCACAGTGATTCATTAGAGCTTTGTGGTTGTTCTTGAAGAGCTGAATATAGGATGTGAGCTGCCCTGGTGTGACTCTCCCTGGAAAAAACATAACAATTTATCATTGCACTCTCTTCTGAGACTAGTGAAAACAATGAGAAGGATGTCATTAATAACACCATTGCTTTACATTTGAACAGAACTTCAGACTTGACTCTCCTCACTGTTGCGAATCTTATAACACTCTGGTAAGAAACACAAAATTAATACTATACTCTGCATTTTGCAAGTAAAGAAATAGATGTTAAGTGACCTAATCAAAGCTATATTCTAAGAGAATTCATTTTGTTGTTGTTATTTGCTTTCTTTTTTTAAAAAAATAATTCTGCAATACTCTGTAAATAAGTTTTCAAATAAAGTTAGTTATAAACTAATATTTGTTGAGCTCAATATAGAGTATATTTCTTTAACACAAGATATAGCAATCTAAGGTAAGCACCTAAAGAAAAAGAGCAGTAGGAATAATAAATAGCAAGTTGAGTCTCATTCACCATGTTTCCTGGAACACTTTGTAAAGTGCAGTTCAATCCTGACTCTCAAACCAGCAAGCTAACAATTTGCTTGTTCAAACACTAATAGAAAAGAGCCTCTTTTATTTTTGTTTAAGTCAAATTCATTAAGGCATGATTTACAGGGAAACCGGCAAGATGGTAGACTAGGCAGAAAGACTGCACAGACCCTCATCAACAAAGAAAAGGCAAACCAATTAACACAGACACAGGAGATAATCCTGGAACCCTGAGCC